>NW_005187409.1:5547255-5572979 GCF_000239375.1 Pundamilia nyererei | reverse complement strand
CACCAATCCGTCTGTCGATCTCCGGCTCCCTTCTCCCATCACTCGCGAACAAGACCCCGAGGTACTTGAACTCCTCCACTTGGGGCAGGAACTCATCCCCGACTCCGTGTCGGGGATGAGAAATGCTGTTCACTGTTCAGCATTTGGGATTTTTTTCTTTCTTTTTTTATGTGGGAAGATAGGTGATCCACATGTTCTGGTTTGAGAGTGCTCTTTTTCGGAGTTACCACAGCTCCCAGTCTCTCTACAGACATGTGAGTATATATTTGACAGCCTGGAGAGGAAAGGAAAAGTGACCTCGTGGACACACCACCAGTTCAAAGAATCCTCAATGAGAGGGAAAGTTGGGGCTTTACAGTTTCAATCCATTTCCTTCCCTGCTCTGCCATAGGCATTCTTGGGTTGTGCTGTACTTTCATTGAAAGTGTATATCGGCAAACTCAAAAGTGGCATCATCCTCCACAGGCAACATTTCTTCCAGAATTCCTGTTTGCTCTGGTGTGCCTTCGAAATCTAAATGAAAGAGTCAAACGAACAGTAACGACCTTCCTAGTAACAAGATTAGAATACTGTTTTTCACTCAGTCTCATGAAATTTTTATTTATGATTTCTTTTTCAAAATTTTAAATGGTGAAATCACACTTAAATTATTCAATGGGTAAAACAGTGAGTAAGTCATGCCCACCATGCCAATTTAGTGGCACAGTTACAGTAGCTTTTTGGTTGGTCTTATCTGGTTTTCTTATGGTAGCATTATTCACTAGTTTTAAAGCTGTAGTAAGCTGAAGAAGTTAAAAGAAGCAAATACAAAATAAATAACAAAAAAATAGCAGAAAAAAGAAAGTCCTCTTCCTGTTGTTTTATATTTTCTTACCCATTGGCCTAAAAAGATCTATGATTGGCTTAGGCGTCTCATCTTGAACTACATTTTCTAAAACTTGGAAACAGAGCTGCAGAAAAGCATAGGAGGTGGAGGAGGTGTGGGAGTCGACTTGTCTTTTAAAGATTTTACTTACAACATGTTAAAATGTTTTTATTATTTTATTTCGTCAAACTGTGGCAAAAACATTCCCCTACTCCAGCCTCAATACCTTCACATAAGCAAATTTTCCAATTTGAGTTGCAAATACCACATTAAATGCATTATTTCTGAGAACCCGTGCAAATCGTGTTGTGCAACGTGTAACACAATAACACGATGCCAGCTGACAGCTCTCCTTGCTAAATTATCCAACAGAATCAGATTATCCAACACAGACTCTGGAAAGATGAAGTCATGAAAGAGTTACACACTATTCCACCTGAGTTGGCATGACATGCTGGCTGTGGCACTTTCACATACAAGACTGTTACTGGAAGTACAATAATATTTTTTCATATTATTTAACACTTAGACTTACATTTCATTGGATGTTTATTATTGTTATTTAGTAAATTTTAGGCAAAAAATGTTAGAACAATAATAGTGGTATAATAGAAAAAACATGGCTTGGGTTGAAACCTTCATTTTCTCGGTTGCCTGACTCTGGTCAGAGAACAGCCTCAAAAATGGTGTCTGCATTATCTTTATCATTATCTTTCAGATTTACACTACATTAGTTTCAAAGTATGCTGACTGTCAGGAAAAGGCACAACAATAACATTAAATTTTGAAAACTGCAAAAGAGGAATCATTTATAATGACTGCTGGACTAGGTTTACTGGCTCCACACTGGGATTTGGTTTCACTGCAGAATTCAGGTATAGCCGTTTCAGTAAAGTGACTGTGATAGCAAATTATGCCCTCGCTCCAGAGTTCTCAGTAGAAAGAGAACACTTGGATTTTCTAAGACAGAATAAAAGGTATTTAGCTGTTAAAGCACCAAAGCTGAGGGATTCTCTTCCCACAGAGCTTGTTGGCAAAGTTGAAAGTTCCTGGTCCGTTCATGATTAAATGACCTCTTGGTATTCTTTGCAGTTGCAGATGTGACATGGCTAACCTCTTCCCCCGAAACTACTGAATTACCAACATAAATAATTTTTCCGAGCTAGATTTCATACACAACGTGCATCTTGTCCAATTCACTCTCCTTTCAGCAACCTGGCAATGTAGTGATGTAACTTTACAAATTTATTGTCCAGCCAAAAAAAATCAGCAGTCATCTTCCATAGAGTGCAACTCCCTTTTTTCCCATGGTGTCAAAGTAGTAGGCTATATCTTTTCACACAAAGTAAGCTCCTTTTCTGTGCCTAGGCAATTGAAATATGAAGGCGATAAAATCTGTAAAATTTTGAGGGCTATATTGAAAAATGTTTAAACTGACTCTGACTATCTGACCACCTCCACACTACCCAACAATAGAAGCCGGCATTTAAACTCCATCTAAAAGTCCCTAAACACCTGTACTGAGGTCAATGACATTTTCGTTTTCTTTAAAGAAGCTGTCTGGAAAGGATGAAAGATTTGTGCTTATCAGAGTGCTTAAAATGAAATTCAGCAATTGACTAATACCCAGACTAAAGAGTAGAAATGCATTTCTGCTCAGCTTCAACTTTATTTACAACAATGCAGCATGATAGATGCATAACCATATTTATTAGTTAATTTAATTCATAATTTTTAGTTATCCAGAGTAACCAGTGATGAACAAAAAGTGATTCACTTATCTTAAAATGTGCCTGAGCACTGCCATATATATACCCCGCATCACTGGCATTGGTAGCTTCAGGCTAATGGTTTGTGCAATAGTCTCGATACCTGCTTGCAGTGGGGAAAAAATGTCTTGTTCCTGAAGTTGATATTCACAACGCGGTTTTCAAGTGCCTTTCTTTTTGTAGGTTCAAGTCAAGTTACCACGGGGTAGTATGGCAGGTGAGTCTTCAGTGTTCTCTCGGGTTTCAGGTTGCTTGTGGTTACTTTCACAGGTGGACTTGTAGGTGAGGCTTCTCTGTTTTCTGCAGATGCATTTATTGGGACCGACTCTTTTCCTCCACAGGCTCTGGTGCAGTCAAGGTCTTTTGAGATCTGCAGGTGAATATTTCTTTTAGGAGCGAGAGTGGGTCAAACAGGTTTCCCCAGAAGCAAGGCAAGCGGGCACACCAGGAGAGTATGATACTGAGCAGCTTAACAATCCAATGAGGAATGGAGAGGAGAACCAGGGTTATATACTGCTTGAGAGGATAGAGGTAGAGGAGGATCAGGTATACTGGTGGAAACTAGGGCAGCCATGCCTACGTTTGGGAGGGGTAAGCAGAGCTAATACTGACGCCCACACACACACATGCACATGACAGTGAGAGGAGAGGAGAACAGATAGAAGGCAGGTCAGAACCTGAGAGGGGAATGGGACCATGACATTTAGTGTTAATACTTTTTTTTTTTCCTGTCTGGCAACAGAACAAAGATTATGGCCACTCTAAGGTGTCCTTATTAAGCACTTTTCAGCAGTAAGTTACTGAAGAAAAAACAAAAGTGCTAGTTGCAGTGTAACTATTTACTAAGGCATTACCCATGAGTTGGGGATCATTATTTCTTTCTTTAATAATTTACAGAAGCATCCTTTCAGGTTCCGGTACTTTGATATTGTTGTACACAGTATTTACAGGTGCTTTCATCATAGTCTGAATATCCATAGATAATCCAAAACAGTTCAAATTAATGGATCTCAAAGTTAATAAAACTTTAGAAATCAAAACTAAATGTTGTAGCAATGTTGGCCAATTGCATTAAATATTATGTAACCTTCTTTAGGAAAAATATTCTTTATATCAGATATACAGTGTTTTATTTTAACTAAGCTCTGAAAAATTTAGTCGAACTGTAATCACTCCTGTTCATTATATGTCCATTAAAAACATACTAAACTACAGTTCTACTATTGATTTGTCATCATGCTGCAGGCCTTACGGAATCTGCAAGCAACAGTAATCAGAATCCAAATTTAGATGTCAGAGGTGCAGTGCAGAAGTACTTCAGTGAGCTTTCTTTGAAATTATGCTGCAGCTTGCGAGCATTGACAGAGAGTTTCTCGCATATGCACGGTCAGACAGTTAAGTGACCTCATGGGCAACAAGCTTTATTAAAACTGCTCCTAATTTCCCTTAAATGAACTTCAGATCAGACAGTCTGATGTGAGCCGATGGCTCAACACTCCAGTGTACAAAGGGTCAGACACTGTAAGCTGCACTACGCCATCACACTTTAAATCTATGGTAATGTTCTGCGACTGAAGTTAATGTATAAGTCAGTTAATTTTTAATGCCAGTTTAAGCTCAATTCTGAAGTTATCATCATCATCATCAAGCACTGACACTTTGCTTCGTTAGGCTTTTTGCAAGAACACTCAGGGTCATTTGAGATTTGCTGGCATTAATAACGATCTCTTACTATGTGTTCCCTTTTGAAAGTTTTATAGTTCTCTACAGTCCCTTATAGTTTTACAGGGTGATAATGTTAAATTTATAAATACCTTCTATCTAATAAATCTGGAATAGCATTTTCTATTTGTAGATTCATTTGAAATACAAGTGCATGAAGCAAACATTGCATAAAAAAAAACATTTTAGTTGCAAAAAAGCCGCTTCACTGTGCAGCCTGACACCATGAATAAGGAGCATGAATAATGATGTCGCACTGCCCAAAAATAAGAGTCAACAAGTTCAACATTGGTGTCTTACTTGACACGAATCCCCTTGCAACTGAGCGTTTTATGTTCATGTGAGAAGAAAAAGTTGCCTAGTAAATGTGTACATCAAATGATGCATGAGTTTTATATGCAGTTTAGGGATATTTCTTTAGATTAAAAAAGGAACAGCGTGAGGAATTATCCTTCCGTCTCAAAGTTGCTCTTGCCTTATCATTCTCTTTTCTTTTTTTTTCCCCTGTCAAATCCCTATTTGAAGACTAAAAACGGGATGTTGCAAGCCTTTGTTGCTGTTTCCAGCATTTGATATGTGTGACTGAAAGCATAGCTTATCCTCTCCTACTGGAGCATTCAAAGCACAAGCATTGTCTTGTGTGCTTTTGTGTTGTGTGTGTCTGCATGATGAAAACAGCGAGAGATGAGGAAGTGACTGTGCCAAGCTAATGCCACATGGGGCGGCAATGTGTCTATCAAAACTAATACTCACCTCTACCAAACTGCTTTGCAAAATTCCAGTAATTTTCATTTAATCATGTAATGTACACTTTCAGGAGTTTGATGATGTACTGCACACAGTGAAAAATTGCTTATTTCTGGCACCGGGACACCATATCATTAATTTAATCTTCCCACTTTATTTGTAAATCTTCTGTAAGGTCTCAGGCTTTCCTCTGTGGCTACTTCCCCATTTCCAACCATATAATACATGCATCTAATTAACATGTTCATAAACTAAAGAGAAAAAACTATTTCAAGTGCATGACGTCTTGTTTTAACACACACTGTGTTCAAATAACTGCTACATTTTCATCAATTCAAGTGTGGCGAGTTGCACATTCATCACCAATTAAATGATTTCCAAAATGAATATGCAAAGCTTTAGCAGCACATTCATTTTCTATTCACTATCTGCTGTGCTATTAATTTACAGCATAAGTGATTTGTGATACCCAGAGAGGAAAAGGAAACATTTCTAATCATCCCTAAGGTGATAACTGTGCAGTATGAGCATACTGCAGTTAGAATTAGGCAAAATTCCAAGTCAGCTCTCCAGGGCAGGACTAATCATGTTTCTTTATTATTCCCCTAAAAGCAGTGGTGCAATATAAGTTACAATACACAATGATGCCTCTCTGTATGCATCCATGTAGCAGTCTGAATAATAATTCCATTTCGTGAATTAATGCCTATTTTCTGGTTCTTGGTGTTTTAGCTTAATGTCCAGAAGAAAATCAAGAGCTTCTTTCATAAAATATAAAGTGCATAAACATATAAGATACTTTAATTAATGCTGAAGGTATCTCGATGAACCTCATGTGGATTTATGCTCTGCAACTTTATTTCAATCAATGAATAATTCAGACTGATAAATTTGCACAATGTTGCATCAGAAATATAATAATAAAAAGGAATATTCCTTGAAGTAGAAATAACCCAGCATAAATGTTTCAGTGCATTCCGGGTGCTAGGTTTCCATATCCAGGCAAGGCCACTACTGACATAAGGGGTTGCTTGCTCCTCACACTAAAATCAGACTCTAAAATATTTGAATAATGGAAGAAACAGAGTCTTCCTTTCACATCGTCAAAGAGAGTTTCTGTCAAGTGGGAGACAGAGAAATCCAGTCAGTGAGAGACAGAAGGAGAACTTTGGTCAGCATCCACCCTGACAGGAATGACATTTCTATTCTTGTTTGCTTGACAGAAACCTATTGTTACTGGCTTTTCACACTGGTTAATGCGCACCATTTCTATCAAAGAACATAAGCTTGATATTTATATCAGTCAAAACAATCGCCGACTGTGCTGAAGCAAAATGCTAAATAAGTTACTTTACGTGTCTTTCTTTCCCAAAATGACATTTGTGTTCGACAATATCCCATAAATAACTGATAGGTTCTTTAGAGGTTATCGTTTCAAATTGATTTACTAGTGTTTTTCAGAAAATGCTATAAAAAAAACTTTTTTCCTGAAAGTTCAGTACAGTTTTCGTTTTTGAGATATGTTGACTTTGTGAACTCTTTAGAACAGCCACATACACTCCCACAGATTTGTGCATTCAGTGCTTTTGGGTGTGCTCAACACTTAGCTTGAGTGCATGAGGCTAGAGAACATGGAGGAATGGAAATGCAAAGGATAGCTAATGGAAGTACTGTTCTTTAACATATTCATTTTTAAAGAGATAGCTTGCCTATGAAGAGCAGCAGCAGCGGTATCAAAGCCAGGGTGCCTGAAAGCCATTACAATAACAGTACATTTTCACAGATTATTTATTAATCTGACAATGAAAGGTGCAAGAAGCTACCTTGGAGGAGACATTGTCCTACCTTTCTGTCTTCTGGAGGAAGATGGAGTGACGGTATACACCTGAAAAGCCTCTTTTCACCTTGCACCCTTTCTGGTTGGTTTTCATTGTTGCTGCTGTCAGATCTGACAGACCTAAAACACTCGAGACAACAGTATCCTCCACACATATGCCCTTACTGGTTTTCTGTGAGATCTTGGATGGACTGTTAGAGATGTTAAATAAACTTGTGTGTCCTTGATGGCTGACTTTGAAAGCTTCCGTGTTACTTCAATTCCTTTTGAGCAGATTTGATCTTCAGAAGGTTTTGTTTTTGGAGTGAGTAAGTAGGTTAGAATTGCCTTTGCTAAAACCAATTTAAAATCTGACACAGACAGTCCCCTTTATTCCCCTTACTTCAAATTTAAAAAAACATACTATTCCTAAAATAATACTCTTAAATGCACTTGAGGGCTAGAACCTGCAGTGCATGGAGCATCTGCATTAGGACACAACAAAAGGATCTTCAGTAAAACCTACTCATATCAAATACAGAAAGCTTGTGAGTTCACTAAGGTCACGTATCTAGTGGCCTCAGTGAACCACTGTAAAAAAAATTAAGTACAAAAGCAACCGAACAATTTCGAATTGTTTTTTAAATAAAGAAATATCACAGGTGGGTAGCACTGAATAAATCAGATGGTCCACAGATTAAGCATCTCAGAAAGACTTTTTTTTTCTTAACCCTTTCATTAAAGCCAGGTTTTGGTTTTTAGACTGGCCCACAGTTACTGTCCATTCAAATATGAGGCCTATGGTATAGGTTAAGAGTTTACCACCATCGTGAAAGAAACTCCAGTTGTTGATATTCACAAGCATATTTCACACACTTTACATACTCTACTCTCCCTCCCAAGCTAAGGACAATATTATACAGGACCAGCAGCTATGGTGGTTGAGGAATTAATAGAGTTCTGGTGTTGTCAGTGCTGCTGTATTTTTACTGGACGTGCTGCTGTGGCTTGTGGCTTGTGGTCTGATTAAATTTGATAGAGGGTGAAGAAAGAGAATATGTACACAGAGGCATGCGAGGAAATTATCTGCAGGGGACTTGTCAGCACAGAGAATCACCGTATGTTGGTCAAAGTGATGTTGTTTAAAGTAATCTGAGAAATACAGAAAGGTCTTGGTAGCTAGGCTTTAACTTGCTCACATATATTCACTAGGTAGAGCAGGGTGAGGATTGTGATGCTATGAATTTTTATTTGATTGTATTTTTCAATATAGAATGAGTGCAGAGCCTGCCCCGTAACCTTGCTTTCACCACATTATGTGTTTTGTCTATGTACACTGAATGCTTGATTTCATCCTAGCCCCATCCGTCAACAAATCAGGATCCACTGAGGGTGTCAATGAATAACAAAGGTCCATCTTCGAGCAGATTAGGTGTCAGCTAACTTCCGCTCCGCCCCACGTGCCATATAGAAGCCTCGGGGGGCTTGTGTCCCGAGAATGATGGGTAATAAAAATGAATCATAGATGAAGGCCAGAGACAGGGTGCTACAGGAGGAGTCTTGATGCATTAAACAGGAACAGTCGATAAGTCCTCTTGTGATAATAGAGCATACAGGAGCTGCCGCCAAGCCATTTAACGCTTGTCAATCCAAACCACAGAGGGCTACAAAGGTGTTCCTGAAAATGTTTCATTTGGCAGGTTAGAAATTATTAACTTTCAAACTGTTTAAATCAGAACAACTGATTTGAAACTGTTTATTCATCTGATAAGAAATTTGTGAAACCTGGAACAAAATTAAGGTGCAAAATCTTCCTTTTTTGTTTTTTGCAAAGTACACCGTTAGTGACAAACAACAACAACAAAAAGGGATGGAAAAAAAGCAGTTGTGATTTTCTTATGCTGGTCTGAGTTACTTTGGTAATTAACAACAACACAAACCAAGTGCTGTGTAGCAATAAGATTTAGAGCCCTGTGACTTTCCACTCCTAGTAGTTAATTGCTTCTGATCTCACTTCCTTCGGTCATCATTCTGAGGAATGCTTTCTGCAAGCGTAAAAGCCACTTCCTAGTTCCACCTTTCAGGAATAATTACCTCCACTGCACACTGATGGATATATTAGGAACAGAGGCTAAGAAAAATCCACTAATCTTATGCTTTCTTAGAACCACACTGGATTTTTGCAGCACGTCACTTTATACATACTCTCCGACTGCAGAATTGGATGTGAATCAAATTGGCCCACAGCAATGAAATCTGTTGTGGAATGTGTCACTTCCTAGGAAGTAAGTACATCAGTTACATCAGTGTAGCCTCTAATTGAATGGAATATGTCACTTTTGGACAGCTTTTGGACCCGATGGTTTTGCATAATTATATTAATATGATGGCTATTTATATGACCTTATACAAAGAGCGTGAGGCTGCCATAGCAAGGTGACAGGGCGTACTAATTACTGTCAAACACAGTCAGCTGACCTGTAAACAAATGCACAATGTTACATATTTGAACTCTCGGTGATCTCTGCCCCAGGTCTACATGGTAAAATCTACACACTGGGTCTAGGACACGTAAAATTAGTTCAAGAGATCAATGAATGATGGAAAAATTATATAGAAGGAATGAGGGAATCAAAAAGAGTTTGGGCTTTATGTTCTGACAAAATGCAGATGAAATTACCTGGAGAGCTGGATACAATCAACTTTAATGGAAAACATTAAAGAAACTCTTCACTCACTTTGCATTTCAGATAAAAAAAAAATCAAGTTTTTGCAGGTTTTATTTTCCATTGAAATGAAGTGTTTCTCCCTGAATTACTTCTACTTTTGGCTTAGTTAGTGACAGAGGTTTGGGGGTTTTTTCAATACAAGAGAACAGCATAGAAGAGAAAACAACAATGTTCAATGTAAGGGCCATTACATTGCAAAAAATAGCTTAAAAAGACAGAAAAACAAACAAAGCAGCAGTCCGGGCTTTCTGTACAACATTTTCAATAGCAAGAGGCCAAATAATGTGGTAACAACAATACAGGCGATTGATTTGTTACGTTGCTGTTAATGCAAACTTTTAGTAATTAGCTGTAGAAATGGCTCAACATGATATTCCTCTCACACATTCCCACATTAAACATCTTTCTATTTCTGGCTTTGCCCATGTTGAGACAGGGAAAAAAAAAATGTATTTATATCTGTGTGTAAGAGTATGTTCCCAATACAAAAGCAAGTCATTACCGCGCATTGTGGTAAATCAAAATTATGGTATTAGGGTTGTTGTTGTTTTTTTTCTATTTATGTATTTTCGATTACTCATTTTATTGTCTTCCACTGTTGTGGGAGATTCTTTACTGTTGCTGCAAAATGACGGCTGTAAATAAAAAGTAAATGATCCATAGAGTCTCAGTTTATTTAGTGACATGTATAAACTGCAGTTTACAGGTCAGAAATGAAAGCTGATGTAATAAAAACTGAAAAATAAAACTTGCTGTTGGCAACGTTTGCTGTTGTGTTAAGCAATTATATTAATAATTTACTATCAATTTGACATAAGGTTAGCGCAAACTTTTAAAAGAGTGATACGCACCACCTTGTTTTCCCCTTAGGAAGCTAAGGTAAACCCAGACAAGAGGTTTGAATGTAGAGTAAGTATTTCGTGAACTACTGTTGTTCATATTCACTCCTGTTGATTTATTTTTGAAGTCTTCTCACTGTTGTCAGTGAAAAGAAAAATCAATTTCTAAAGAAAAATCAATGCCAATTCCCTTCCCTCTGGGCTTGTCTCTAGCTTACAGTATATGGAACAAGTGCAATGGAAGTAATGATCTTGTTCTTCTGGCTACACTACCACAGTTTTTTGACCGTCTGAAAGTGCTCTTGAGGTCTCCTGTGGAATAGGCTCTGAGATTTGAGTTCGCTCAAATTAGTGTAAATTACCCCAACTCTTCCCTCTCTCGCCTCACAGAGAGTCCCTTCATTTTGCAGCCAGTATAAAGTGCTGCAGTGAGACAAGACAAGATCACACAGCCAATCAATTTAAACATTTCGGCTTCCTTGATTACATTTTATTTATTTTTTTCGTTTACAACGTTAAGATTGTAATCACATGTTTACCGGATGATTGGTCCCAGCTGCAGGTATCATATTTTTAACTTCACGTGACACGTAAGGCATCATTAAATTTTTAGCCTTTCATAGCTCCACTATGGAAATTAAGGGGAAAAGGTGATCTAGTGTGTCTTAATTATATGAATTTTGCAAGACAGGGCTTATAGTAACAGCAGCTCCAATAAATATTAAAAGTATGGTGCTGTTTGTGCTCTGAGAGGCAGAAGCAGTTGTTGCCTGTGTGAGAATGACCCCTGATATGCATGTTTTCGAGACAATAGGAGAATAGGGGTCCCAATTTGAGCGGCAAAGTATTGATGTTGGCATATTTTGTTGTCTTGCTTTTGTTTATCCTTTTTTTCCAAAAACCCCAAATTAATATAGAATGTGCATATGTTTTTAATATGGACTCCTGGCTGTGTCAAGCAGTGTTGATAAAATGCAATCTTTCTGCAGAGGGCAGCTGTGAAAGCCACAGGGAGCAAATAAACAGATTCATGAATACAATGCATACTCAAACAAATAGCACCATCTTCTGAATACCAAAAATGGTAGCAACTACCCTCTGCTTTGATTTAGTACCACGACGTTTATTTTCATCCATTTATATTCCATTCTTGCTTTGTAATCACCGTCAAGATGCTTTTTCTTCTTCTCTTCTTAAATCTGACGGAACTATTATACAATTTATAAACCCAAACACAGTCTTGTTTACAAAACTTGTTTGATTTTGTTCTTTTTCGAGCTATATATTTTTCCATCAAGCTCGCAGCCATGTTCCATTCTTTTGATGTGATGACAGTTTACAGAAGGGGGAAGATAAGAAATAATCCTGGATTAATTGAGTTGAAGACCTATATGAATGTTAGACCACACTTATCTGTCTTCTTTTGAAGCAACAGTTGATAATATCTTTAGCTCTCTCTCTTCCTCCTGTCTATATCCCTCCCATTCTCCATCTCTCCCTGTCCTTCTTTTGGCTTCTCACTGCTTTAATCACAAGGGGGCCACAGGCAACTTCTGATGGGCCGTGGCTGTATTGCTGTCACACTGTTTCTTCCCCCTCAGCTCACACCATGCCTCAGCCAGAGCCAGAGCAAGGACACAACCCCTTCAGGCGACCACCACCCAAATCTGAAGGGATGAAGCACATGTTGCCACAGATAAACCACTGTGATCAATCTCATGGATGCGCAGCGAATCACTGGAGCGAAAGGCTTTGAAAATCAAGCCTTGTCCCTGATGTGCCCAGCAATGATTATGTGGTCAGTGGTGCCAAAGGCAACCAGCAAACATCAAGGAACTTAGAGCAGCGGGCCTGTCAGTTCTCAACACTAATTAAACATACACAAGTATCCCAGTGATATGATGCCAGCAGGGCAAAGGCTGACATCCTTTGGTGTTTAATAAGTTGAAAATCCCAATCGCCAATGAACTTATATTATTAAGAGGTTATAAATTGTTATCAAACATCAAGGTACGACTTTCGAGATGGACACTGTAAGACCTGTCAGTTGTACAGGTTTCTCACCAGAGGTGGGACCAAGTCATTGTTTTGCAAGTCACAAGTCAAGTCTCAAGTAATGTCAGGCAAGTCAGAGTCAAGTCTCAAGTCACTGGTGTAAAAGTCCGAGAGTAAAGTCACAAGTCTGAAACTTTGAATTTCAAGTCCTTTCGAGTCTTTAAAAAAAGAAACGAAAAAAGAATGTCGCAGTTATATGCTAAATGTAAATATTAGACCATGTGATTTTTAAATCTGTGTTTTTCTGAACACATGACAAAATAGTGAACTTAGAAAATATACACAAATTGTTAAAACTGCACCTCTATAAAATGCAGCTCAATTAAACTTAGCTCCAAGAATAATTTTCACCGACAGTTCTGAGATAAGCTGCATGTTACTCTTGGATGCGCTTGTAGGACCTGCTTTAAAATCGCATGACAAAAATATCATACACATTTAAAAAAAACTGTATCACCAACGTAGCCTGGACAACGTTTGCTAGTTAGATGAAGTCAGCTATCTCATCGTAGCAAAAGAGAAGCACCATTTACCGTTCTTTATGCAACTTCAACTGTCCAAAGTTGGAAGTTGTTCCATCTCTGTCTGTGATTCTCTTCTTGCATGTTTTGCATATTGCATTTTGTTATTTTGTTGACTACTTCATAGTTTATGTACCTGAAAAAAACAACTACTTGCAGCATTTTTGAGGGTTTTTTTTTTCTTTTTAAAAAAAATCTGGTTAATTTGATTGGCTGTGCTACAGCTCACGCACATATACGTACGGAGTGTGGTTTGAATAAATGAATGAATGAATTGAATTAATGGTGCACACTTTCTATATAATATGCGTGTTAAATTTTACATTTAGGGTGAAATATATCAAGTCTTTTCAAGGAAACCGGTTCAAGTCCAATTCAAGTCCCAGGTCATTGGTGTAAAAGTCCAAGTCAAGTCACAGTCTTAGAACATTTTTTCAAGTCAAGTCTAAAGTCATAAAAAGATTAATGACTCGAGTCTGACTCTTTTACGTCACTGACACAAGACAGATGCCAATTATCAGCGCCAGAGAAGACATCGCGAACGCTTCCTGGCCATCCAGTGTAGATGTCTGTGAAACTGTTGGGAAGGCAACGTGAACATTTCATTTGTACTGTATAATTGGCAGTTTCTGACAGAAATCAGCAACTATCCTTTGAAGCACCGCTCCTCTAAAACAGCAATAAGGATAATTATTAGGTTATTTACATTATTATGTAAATAACAAAATAACTTAAAGCAAAAATTGGGAAACGTAAAGTCCGAAGTCTTTATATTAAGGGCCATCAGTCAAACAATATTGTTTGCTCTGGGTCTAAACAGAGCGCGTTGTGTGTGAAGTCTTCTTTTGCGCATGCGGGCCGCTTTGAGCGTTCACACTAGAGCGTGTTTGCTGTCGCATTTTATTTGTAGTTTGAACGAGCAGACAAAAAAATCGGATTTGATCAAAAAATCGGAATTGAGCATTAAGACCTGCAGTGTGAACGTAGGCTAAATGTTACTGACTTAACATATCTGATAACTTAAACAATAAAAAAAGAAGTTAGGAAAGTTAAGAAAGGGTCAGAATTTTGAATTTTATCAAATTCAGTGTTAGATAATATCCAATATGTTATCTGCCATTTGTTTTCACAGTCAAATTTGCACAGGCTAAATTCCATTGAACTCTAATTAGTTTAAATAAGAACTCTTTTCTCAATTTTCTATTTTTCGTAGTTGAGATTCTGTTAAAAACAATCTGTTGTTAAAGCAAACAGATATAACACCTTCCAAAAACAATTCAAAAACCTTTTTTTCCCTTCTTTCCAGTACAGTTGATGTCCTCAAGATCATATAGACCAAACAAATGCAACATGAATGAAATACTAAAAAATGCCTTTAGAATTTTCAGGATTTTGATGTAGATTCAGCAAATCCTAAATGTAGCAACATTTGGGACAACCTTGCATCCGACCTATTCTTTGGAGACCTTCCACATGTTTTACCACCACTGTGGTACCCCAGGAACCCCCCTGTTCAATCCAGTATTTTTCGTCAGGGACTGGAAGCCACCATTTAAGCTGCAAAAAGGAAACAGTGTAATTTTTGCATTACAGAAGAGTTGAACAGCAGTTAAAGTTTCTTTCTGCATATTTATGAATTGTCCATTACAAAATGTGAAAGACATGGCAGCAACTGTTGTGTGACACAACTGAGCTCATGCTGATGATTTTATGGTGCGGCAATGCATCGACCGTATGGAAAGCTGTCAGCGCCAATGAGCTGGTTCTGACTCTGGATATACTTTATTGGCACTGACAACAAGTTGATTAACACTGCTATTAGCTAACTACCACTCTCCAGCCATCATAAATATCATCTGTTAGGCTATAATTTGAAATGATATGAACCACATGTTGGTCATAAACCATGTATGGATACCAGCTTTGATGTTTGGGGTTTATATTAATACGAGTTTTTATTTAAATCATATAACTTCAGATCTAAATGTTAATTTTGAGTATTTTTGTCTGAACTGATTCCACTTTATCTTACAAAAATGCAGGTTAGTTGGAACATTTAACACATTATGTGTTGATCAACAGGGTAGTTTTGAAAGGTAGGAGATCATTTTCTCCTTTTCTGCTGTCTCCATCTACAATAATCACTTTCTGTCTTGTACTTAGCACAAACGCTCTTGCGACACTGAGCATATTCTTTCCCTATCCTATTTTTTACCACATTTCCTTTGAAAAACAACAGTGTGAGAACATTGTTGCATCTATACACTTCATGTTGCACTGAACGTCAAAAATTTAAGCTATGATATGATTCTCAGTCAGCATCGGTTATCATATGACATAGTCTAGGGAGTGTGCGAGGCTCTGAAAATACTTCAAAAATAATCCTTAACATAATCTTGGAACAGAAACAGAATCTGCAACTGATGTCTGCCAGACTCCCAAGACCTAAAGAAAGAATACAGATGGGTTTCTTGAGCTTTTGACATTTTGATATTTGTAAATTCGAGGTTGGTATATTTTACTTAATATCAAATGGCAGTTTTAGTATTGCAGTTCAATCAGACTGGACTTCCAGATAAGCTTTTGCACTTGCACTGCTCTTAAGCTTTATAGTAAGGGCTTCTTTCAGATATAATTTTCCTCTTCAAAACCTTCTAGAACTTTAGTTATTAGTCCAATATGCAAATCAGCCTTTGACTTGTCAAAACTGACATTTTGTATCGTTCTACCACCCTTTACATTCTATGACCATTTCAAGGATACAGAATAATAAATATTAATACTGCTAAATAATTATCGAAAAACTCAGCAGCAGTATTCGCAAAATCCCAGCTGGCCAGAGCTTCCCAGCAGGTGGAAGAAATATTTTTTAGTTATGTTGATTCCGTGAGAGTATCATTGTACCTTTGCACCTAAAATGTGTGTTATGTGAATGCAGGTAGCCAATTGCTTTATCAGGTTATTTGCAGCTATGACCTGTCACTCATGACCGTGTAGGCGGGCTGAGGACCTGTTGCGAGCTACAATCTGAAACAAAGTGCAGTAATGCCATCTATCATCCTCGTGCACACACTTTGCCAGATGCTCACCTGCACTGCGAACACGCTCTTGTTCTGTGATGCCTCTGACCCTGTAGTTAAGTAAGGCTAACATTGTGTGATGTGTTTTGGGATTTTTCTTCCCCTTGATCTGGTGATGCCGCCTGCATAAATTAGAGCTGTGTTCCTTGGCTTCCTAACAGAAACCCATACTGGCTGCCATCCAGCTCAATCACATTGATTTTCCATAACAATATGAAGAACACTGTTCACTGCTAAGGATTAATGAATTGCATCTTCAGAGTCACTTTGGCATTCCTAATGAAGGTGGATGAATATCCCTGCACAGACCAGCTGTGTTTGAATTGGTGCTGACTGTGCCAGGGCACATCCATGGTGAAGCTGAAGAAAAAATACAAATAATTCGCAGACTCATAAATCTTCCTTTGGTCTGTCAGATCATTTTAGTAAAAACATATGATTCAAAGTGTGACATTTATCATCATCAGAACCACGGCCCTTAATCCTGTTTCTCCCCTCCTCCTCGTTTCTTGATCTGAAATGAACACGGTTGCTGATGGTAGAATCAATTCAGAAACCAGTTCTGACATTTGTCTGTGGCTTAGCCGTCAGTTGCAATATATCTGATCTGGCAAGTAAATATTAACAAATAACAGTGGGATGATCTCATTGTGTTATTAATGTTATTGTTATCACTTTGTTTGGTTTTTTTTTTTTACATGAAAAAGTAAGCCCAAAATATTTTAAAAGCAGGAGTGGAAAAGTAAAAGAGCTAAGTGCAAACATATGTCAAAACACAAAATATTATATAGTAAAACAGAAAAAATCTTGCTGTTGCTTTGTTGGGATCAGTTTGCTTTTTATCTTACACGGAGTAAAGAAAATATGAGGTTGGTTTCAGCAAGCGATAGGGCAGCCAATGAGCAAGAGTGTACAGAGTACCACTAGCTAACAACAACAAGAAAGAAACTACTGAAAACATTTTAGAATATTATAATCTACTTTGACAATTAATATCTTTATGTTTACTCCTAACTGTAAAAAGCATAGCCAAATTGCAAAGTCAGCCAGTCTGCCTTTATTGTCAAATAAATGTGCTCATTTTGTCTTATCTGTGAATCAGCATCAGTCTCACTACATTTACAGGTAACTGCCCTGTCCCCTCACAGCAGGCCCTGGATTTGAATGCACCAGCCAGCTGGGGCCTTTCTGTGTGGAGTTTGCATGTTCTCAGTTTGCCTGCATGGCTTCTCTCTGGGAACGCAGGCTTCCTCCCACGGTCCAACACATGCTTGTTAGGATAATTAATGATTCTAAATTGGCTATAGGTGTGAATTTGAGCGTAAATGGTTTCCTGTCACTCTGTCAGCTCTGCAAGAGACTGGTGATCATCTCTGCTTTTGTCTTATGATAGCCAAGATGTGGGAGCAGCGAGTCTCTTTCAAAGAGTGGAAGCATATTTACTCTGCTAGAAACAGACTAGCATTTACCCCCCGGGTTGTCAAAAATCTGCATTAGCAAACTACAGAACAACCTGCATCTATCACCTGCATCCATCGTTCTGCTATTAGGCTAAGATACAATTGACTGTTACAATCAATGTCTCCTTGCTGTGCCTGCAATCCATAGTCCTATTCTCAGTGCTGAAGTATCAGTGCTATTTAGAGTCTGTTCTTATACTCCTATATTATTCCTTCCTGATTCAGTAGCATCTGTGCAGCTAAAAATAAATACCAGACCCGTCCACTTCTAACAAGATACTTTAGAGGAGACGTGACTACAGATATGGGGGTTTTGCTATATATGTTTGGTGTGAGCCGTGAGTGGAGCAGATAATGTGAGTAAATTAACCTGCACTGACTGCACTGTGCACACTTGATACACTGAAACACAATTCAAGGTTATGTAGGATTACCTAAAATGGCCCTGCTTCTGGTAAATCTTGTGAATTATTAGAAAACCCAGTCTAAATAAGCAAATAAGCAATAACAACAAAGAAATGCATAAAGTCATGAAAAGTGGGAGTAAGAGAAGGAAGGAACTGACAGCTGTAAGTCCAGGGAATGTTCCACAAAGCCCAAGAACAATATTCTACATACAGATTAATACTTTTACTCTGTCACACGTGTCTATGTTAGTGCTGTTAGGAGCTCCATGACCCTTGTGCTGGTGCTATGTCAATAGCAATCCTTTGAGTTTTTGCCTATGTAAAAAAACAACTCATTGGCACCGTCGCCCCCGGAGCCATGTTTCAATCACGGTTAAAAACTGGAAGTGACCTTTTCTACGTCACTGTGCAGACTTTATAATATCTCAGCGTAACATTGGTTTTTCAGGATGTATCTCTTGATTCCCACAGCAGCCGTTTCAACACATTTAGCAGGACAACTTATTACGGAGAGGTTCATACATTTTTCTTTGTGATGAATAGATTAATGAAATGGAAATGAGAAAAACTTGCTACGACAAGTTGTCCCTGATAGACTGGGCAAGAAGTGGAAAGGAACAAATTTCTATCTTGACATCAAAGTACAAACTCAAGCAACATGTAAGATTGAACTGCTGCTGTGGGATATGCAATAAGAAGCAACAGTATACCTGATTTTTTTTTTTTTTGGGGGGGGGTTCCTCTAAAGAAATTGTTCACCTGACTTTTCTTTTAATTTAAAAGACTGTGTGTGTATAAATTGATTCGCCAATTTGCCTACATGGTGCAAATCATGAAGGGAATAGTCCCCACCGGTCTTTCATACCTCATCCTGATTACTTTTGTGTTGTCACATAAGAAGGTCCTGTGGGGAGATTGCGGCAGCCCTGCTGACCTCCAGCTCCCACCCTCGCAGCTGATTCTGATAACAATTAATTCACTGAATCGGAATCTCTGCCTGACATCCATTCCCATTTCAGACCACCAGTTATGTGAACATTGACTCAGGAATAATCATTTGTTGAACTTTCACACTGGCTTTCTTGATAAGCAAACCTTTGAATTATTTTTCTGCTTGACTGTCCCTGTGAAATAGCTCTTGGCTAATGTAAGCCTGTTTTCAGATACAGTGAGCTGGATCTGTGGCTACAGAAGCGGCACTGCTATGCTCATAAACACTGATCTGGTGGGTGAAAAAGTGCTGTACAAGTTGCATTTTAATAGACATATACTGGTACAAAATTGTAAAGTGCAGAAAACTGTTGCCTGAACAGCAAGCAATGGGAAAGAGAGAACTTTTTTCTGGGGGGGGGGGGGGTTTCTGTTGTGAAATAACTCACTGCAGCAAGAGTGCGCTTCACTCAAGAGACTTGGAATAGGGAGACAACAACAACATCAATGTGCAGAGCATGGAGCTTGACCATGTCAGCTTCTCTGTGGGTTAAGAAGATGCACAGGACACTAATCCAAGTGGTACAGTAACACACATAACAGACAGAGATAAACTCCTTTCTCAGAATATCCCTCCTAATCTCTGTACTCTGGTCCCAAGAGGAATCAGAGATGATACAAGCAATAGGCAGGTTGTATTTCACAGAAAATGACAAATCTTTTTCTCTTCACTCATCTCTCCGTCTTCACACAAATATACACCCTTCCCTCACACTCTCCCGTTCTTCCAGTATTTTCAGTAAACATGATAAAAGTGTTAAAAAACACAGCTCTAAATCCAATTTAAGTAAAAAAAATGTAAAAGAAAAACAAAACAACAAAAATAAGATGCTTTTTAAACAGAATTCACACAAAATGCAACGGGTGGCCTTTTCGAGTATGTATGTAATTTAATTTCTAACAAGCATGACATCACTTGCAAGAAGCTAAAATAAAAGGGAGAAAACATGGAGGAGACCTGCATGGAGGCTTCATCCCAAGTCGCCCCAAACTGGCTGGAACCAGCGTGAAACATTGCTCACAGGCAAACGAGATGAGGCACGGTTGGAACTGAAGGCAAACAAATCGACTCTCCACACTTGCATATGCTGTGTTTCTCTGCAACAGCCATGTACACTCCCGCATGCACAGAGACATACAACAAGAAAGGAAACAAGGGGCACAGCTCTGCCTCGGGCCACCTACATGATACCCTGAACCATGTGTGGCTTTGTGTGCCAAATTTGAAATGTCTAACATTCAGGTCAGAACAGGAAAGTACATCTATCTTCTCTCTGTCAGGGCCAAGCATTGATGGATGACCTGGCCTGTTGAGTTGTGGTGGCCAGGTGACAGATCTCCATTAATAAACAGATTGCAGGGCTTCACTCCTTTGTGTGCCATCAACAAGAGGTGCTCTTCTTTATTATTTCCGTGCCACAGATAATAAATACTCATAAACCTAATGACGCCTGATTACTGCTGCAATCTTTGGCTCATTAGGCTGATTAGCTGCAATTGTGCAAGTCTGTGGATGCTGGATATTTAAATATACTCTCCCGGTGCTTTGTATGTCTACAGTATTTAGGGTTAAATGACAGATATACTTTGGGCTCCTTTGACAGAACACTAAATACAACAGTTTACTGTTAACATCGCTATTACATCGCTGTCTTACTATATGTTTTTTAGCAACGCTGCATCTTCACTGACCTTCAACCCTGATAGGGTTGTGTGTTTTGCATCAACAAGGGTGTTCTGTAGTAAAACACTTCAATCATATTGCCTTCCATGCACAGCTCTGGTGCATGTCTCTTAATTTACAGTCCTTGGTGGTGGAAAAATGTCCTTCAATGTCAGTGTGAGCCTTCTGTGTCCACAGACAAATCAACAGAGCGGGTGGAGTCACTGACCTCAATAATTTAGTGCATTACTCTAGACATTTTCAGATGCTGCAGAAAGTGCCCATTTTCCTCAAATTGAGCCTTGGCCCCTCCTGTTTATTACCGGTTTGTGACCCACGCTGGGCCCTGCTGAGCAGGGGTGGAAGCAGGAGGTGGAGTTACAGCAAACAGGGGTCGTAGCAATGACATCATGAATCTCTACATCAAACAAAACTGCCTGAAAGCTGTTAGAGCAAGTAAAACTTTCTAAAGTCCCTAAGGTAATAGCCTGAGAGTCAGCACAGATTAGACTTGCCATATTTATGACAAGTAAAAAATAAACTCGAGAATATTTTACAGTGATTCATGCACTTGCATTCTCTTTCCTTTGTTACTCAGTAGCATTGTCCTGAATTAGCTTTTACATTTCAAGTTTTCAGTCTAGAGGAAAAATGCATATAAAGAAATAGTGAAAATTCCATTCTGCTGAGTCCATTTTCAATACAAAACAACATTTTATTTTTGCCATTACTTGTTAAATATTAGTTTGGCTATCCAGTCTGTCCACAGACAGAAGGAAAACATATTACATTTCCCAAATAAGGACCAGGAAAGGAAAGTTTAACAGTTTAACACTCATCATATCACGTTAATAAGAGCAATGACACTGCATACAACCTAGAGCATTATGCATTTTCCCTCACATTTACACAGGCACACCGTTTGATCATGTGTTACATCCTAATAACAGAAACCGCTAATTTATTCATCTCTTACCCTTTAATTTGTATCTGTGATATGACTTTTCAGGACACCTTTTTTTCATTACCTGTAGACCAAACTTTACAGTAAAGTCTTTGCAAGCGTCTTTCTTTGGGTGGTACCTTATGCGCTCTGATTTTGAGTGCCGTTTTGTGTATGTTAAAATTTGCAAGTCTGTCATCTGCCAAAAAGAAAAAAAATTAACAGACATTACTCGACGACGCCACGCTCCCAGTGGACCATACAAAGGCAGGTAGGTGTGTCATTCCACAAAAATACTTTTAAGTGCATAACAATCCAAGATTTTTGTTTCCAGTGTTCCAATCATACTAAACAACTTAAGACTTGTCAGATTATTGTCAACATCAAAATGCTCCATCTTTAAACATGAGAAAATGCACACTGGTAATTTCATGTAATGTATCTGAACCTCAAGCTGTCTGTGCATTTTATGTATATTCAAAATATAATTAAGTTCCCCATTTTGTAACATAGGAATGTATGATCTCCATTCACAACAACATAAATTCTAACTTATTAGCGTTCTTGTTGTAAACACATCAACAGCTCAAAATGTGAAGAATCTATTCGAACGAATGTTAAATCATAATGCGTCTGTTCAGATATACCTTTTAGCTAACATGATGGCTGTCCTTTTTTGTAAATACAAAACGCATTCATATGTTAATGGTGTTTTGTATTTTTAAATCACAGCATATTTGTTATTGCATCGTAGTGCATTTGTAAAATGTGTTTTTCATTTGTTAACTGTTGGCAGGAAATTAGCTCCATAAATGACTTTTTATTGTGTATTTCAGTGAGGGAGGCTCTGGGCATTTTTATTTATACATGGCGGAGGAGGAGAGTGAATAAGGGGTGGCAACATTGATCTAGGACCCCAAGGCTTCATTTTCCCATGGAGACAGCATGGCTAATTAGGCTAGCATGTTGCCTGTTCCAGCACAGCTGCAGTGAGAGATTAGACAGACAGAAGCTGCCAGCTGTTACTCAGATGCAGTATCACTGACTAATTGAGACCGGCAAATGTTCATGGAGCAAGGCCCACGCCGGTCGTTCACATCCCGCCGTTCATAATGTGTCTAAAGTATATCATCCAATGATAAGGTTAATCAATGGGACTGCTGTGGAACAGAGGACCTGATTAAAATGTAAATACCCCAAATGTAAATGGCTCAATTGAATCATGGGAAATTACAAGCCTTCCTCTTGAGATCTAGACTTTGCAACTGTTTCGGGATTTTGCCAGAATCCTGATAGATTTCACTAAAAAAAACACATGATGACCACACAATAACTAACCTGCATCATTGAATCGCTGATAAACATGAGCTCAAGGTGCCCCGAGTGTGTATTATATTGTAGTTAAGAAAGTGTGATGTTTAAGGATCTAGTTGCATTTCAGACTCCACACATCTCGCGGGACTAGTTTCTTTTCATTGCAAGTTTTATTGTTTCATCGTTTTCAAATGTTGACAACTGAGTTTGCTAGATGTCCTGGGAAATTCCTGCATGCAGAGGAGCCCAAGTGCAATTTCTTTAATGCATAGTACCTATGATTTTTAGTGA
Source organism: Pundamilia nyererei (assembly GCF_000239375.1). NCBI lineage: Eukaryota > Metazoa > Chordata > Actinopteri > Cichliformes > Cichlidae > Pundamilia > Pundamilia nyererei. The sequence continues at coordinate 5,549,768 of NW_005187409.1, read as the reverse complement.
ACATTATCTTAAAATTAAGAAATTATTAGTTTTACTTTAGTTTTGGGTGTGGGGTAGGTGAATATTCTGCAGATTGAGCCAAAGTGGGTATGGACTCAATTGCATCTAAATGTTGGGTCTTTATCATTCACTGACCTAAAAATAGCATGTTTCATTTGTTGAGGTATTTGTGCTGTGGTCCACGTGGAATATTGTGATCATCTTTATAGTTTACCAGCGCTTAGATTTTTTTAAGAGAAAAAAAAAAGAAAGAAAATGCAGTTCTGGTGCAGCTTTCATCCTCTATAACTATCTGCGGCTATCCTCTATATAGCCATATCGTTAGCTTCATAGCATAAGTGCCTAAGTCATTTTTTGGTCAAATTGAGATTTTTGCCTAACTTTACTCCCCTACCACTGCTGCATCATCCTGTCCGTCTGCCTATGTCATCACAAAAAAATGACTTAGGCACTTATGCTATGAAGCTAACGATATATACTGTCCAAAACAAAACAGAAGAGAAAGAGAAACATGTGTGCACCGGCATACACGTCTAGCTCAAGCCACTCCTTGTGCACCTCTGTCTCTTGACAAACCATTATGTACAGTCCTGCCACTGTATAGTGCTGTCAGAAGCCTGCCAAAATAATCTCTTCTGCAGGAGAATTTAACTCCATACCTTCTGGCACAGAGCAGCGATGCAATTTTATGCCTCCTGTGATAACTAATGGAAAGAACTCTTAAAACTTCAGAGCTTATAATAAGCTTGTCAGCTTATCATATTAGGCATGTGAGCTTATAACATTAGCATTTAAATGTTCCTGGGTATACAGTAATGTGATTGGAAGGCTTTGCCATTTTGACTTTGCCATTGAGGAGAGAGGTAGGCTGCAAGACACAGAGAAAGTGTGTTAATACTGTCATGTGGAAATGTTGGGGACTCTTGGATCTAAGCTTACAATTGTTTGCAGCAATTGTGCAAAAGTTCTAATGCATACACAGAGAGTATACTGTAAACTATAAAAACTCTGTGCACCATTTTGTTCCTGTCATCTTCCTGTACATGACTACAGCTTTATACAACATTATTAGCTTTTTTTTCCATCTTAATCCTGTCACTGATGTTTGGTGTCATGGTTTCATATGTAACTATGACTATAAATGTAACTTTTAATATTACAATTTTGTGTTTTTTGTCTTCTTTTCTCGTAACACTTTCAAATAAGTCCCCATTTATTCTTAATACATTAATAATTTCCAACGATTTCGCAAGAAGAGAAAAAACGTAACAAATGTGGACTGGATGTTATTATAAATAATAAAGAGTGACAGTGTTATAAGTTATAAAGTTGAGCTTACAAGCTGCATAACTTCTCAATATATTTCTGAACCTTTTTCTCTTTAGGTCATGAACACGGTAACCTTTATCGTTTCAGTCAGCTGACTATTCATGCATGATAAAATGAGCAGATTCCAAAGAGCAAAAATAAAATGAGCAAATCCAAAAAGTTTGCTCTTCTTTTTCGGTCTGTGGCTTTTCCCCACTGAAGACTAACTGAATTGAGATATATAGATCACATACAGCAAAAGGAATTCAGACAACCCACTAACAGTAACTTTAGTCTTTTTGTTTGCTTTTCAGTTTCTTTTTCTTAATGCACAGACTTAAAAAAGGACAAATATACTGAACAGCCTGGCATTTAAGGATGCCAAGTATAATATGAAAAAAGTAATAAACAAGTAAAATGATGATGCAGCTAATATGTTTGCTCCATATTCAATGTCTAGAATATTACTTGAAGTTCAGCCTGTTACCTATTCATGGTCAACCTTTGTCTCCTTTTGCTATAAAGATTCCAAAATTAATGATCGTCCCAGCAAGATGTGGAACCAAGCAAGTGAGCAATTTCAGGATTGACAGAGATTATTAAACAAAACTAATTATAGTCATTGGTATAGAACAATAATATCCTGCATACTAAAGTATTAATATGGGAGATTAAAATAGGCCTATCTATTAAAAGTGACAATTTTTCATTCTATCTAAAAGGAGGAAATAGGTTTAACAGGCTTTTTCATCTGTGAGGAAATGGGCACCAGCAGTGGTAGATCAGTTAATCACTGAATATGCGCTCCCATCAGATAGACCACTGGCTGTGTACTTAGCACTGGGCAAACACAACTGATAATACACCATGTTGGTTTGGCATCAGACTATTGTGAAAATGTATAAATAGTGTTTTGACCTGTTTTTCAAGCTGCTATGTAGTTCTTGCGTTGTATAAGAAGCCTATGTTGTGTTCAGCACTTAAAGATATTTTCAGTTTTTCTGTTTATCATCATTTTTTGTACTTTTTCATAATTTGTGAAATTGAATCTTCTTCAAAAAGTGAGTACACTAATAGTGCAACAGCATGTGCATGCTAAAGTTACTATTGCAATATAGTTTGGTTTTGTTTAGGATAACAATATTGATTGATTTTTCTTCAAAATATAGCCACTAATGTTATTGAGAGCACTACACTCATTTTCT
>NW_005187409.1:5536166-5547235 GCF_000239375.1 Pundamilia nyererei | reverse complement strand
CATTCCACTCATTAATATAACTGCACAATTAAGATGAAAAACCACTTCTTAATATAATTTTTAAGGCATTGTTTTTCAACTGCACTAATCCCCTTTGTCGTTCATTAAAGATTCCCATTAAATCAAGTTCAAGTAATTTTCTGGCACTATTGTTCAGTAAAACCAATTAGGTCACTAATTATTTGGACTTGATGAGTATTCAGTAGTAGGTCTTCTTAAAAAAATTTTTTTTTTTTGGGGGGGGGGGAAATGTAAATAGTGTTGTGTATTAATCGCCACATTATCCAATTATTTTAGACGCTAGAGTTATACAACAGCACCTGATTATTTCTTCCAGGGCAGCTGTGCTTAGCAAAGCAGAGGAATGTCTCATACTGTTTGGGTTTTTTTTTCATTTTTGTATGTCTGACTGAATCTAATTGAGGCACACAGACTATGGTGGTTTTGACCATTCACTGTCTATTCTCTGTTCTACAGTCTTCATTTAAACTGCAATCCCCGGCTGCTCATAGCAAGCCACACAGCAGTGCTACAGCTGCTGTTAATAAAAGTCAAGCCAACAAGCACAAGATCAAACAGAGATGGAAAAGGATGACGAGAATTTTTATACCTTCAGATTTTCTCTACCAGCATAATGTCTTGTCCTAAAACATCTTACAAAATGAGGACTAAAAAAAATCCTGTGAAAAACGATATCTTATTACTCCCCTTTTGCAAGCAACAAAAAACAGAAACTTTAATTCTCTCTCTCATTAGTTCGAGAGAAAAAAAATGTCAAAAACTACCTATTATCTGCTACTTGTCACCTTTAAGATTTTCTTGTAAGGAACACTGGGAATAATTAATGATTAAATATCAGAGGAGTCCTGATTGAATTATACATGGATCAATGGTGTTAGTGAGTGAGTCATCAATACTTAAAGATGGACTAAACATGCCTTTCCCTCTAGGATGTCTGTATCCTTTCTAAGTGGAGCCTCATATTATAATGAGCTACTTAACGGCTCAGGAAGACTCCTGTCTCTTGCATGTCTTATAATCTACTAACATTCGGTATGAAAACAATGAAAGTCTTATTAATTAGTAAGGATCCTCATTCACATGGTAGTGCCAACACCAGTACTTCTTGCATGTGGTTTACCAACACTAATCAGATCAAAAATCAGATCATATATTTTGCTTTATATACTCTATCTTCTCATGTATTAAGGTAGTTCAACCAACAGTGGTTCATAATATTAAAAAGAAGTTCATTTTTACCCTTTAAAATGCCAGCAATTTTAAATATTCTAATGGCACGTCAGCACACAAAACACCCTTCTATCCAATTCAGAAACAGAGCTCATGCAGGCTTAAGTGTCTTTACAATGCGAGCCCCGTGGCACTTTAATGCTTTATCAGCCTGGAGCAATCAGGTGTGTATTCAAATCAAAATGACAGACAAGGATATTAAAGCTCAATGACATTTTTGAAAACCTTTGATATTTATGCATGTTATGCGTTTGTGCATTCAGGGATTTAAATTTAAACCTCTAAGGAATTTCACTGTTTTTGACGCAAGTCTGATTCTGAGGGTAGGAAAAACAGTTTCAATAACCATCATGTTTCAACTAAGATGATGAGAGGTAATGCAACTCTGTATAACAGAAATGAGGGAGTTCTGTCTGCAATCCATTGGTACAACTATTTTGTAAAAGCAAAGATAAAAATACAAGCGATTGACAGCTTTTGTTGACAGAAACTTTCTCTGTTTCTTAGTAAGCACTAACTGATTTGAAAGTTTTCATGTGCTAACAATTCTCATAGTGCACGAGCAGCTTTGACCTCTGGGGCTTTTAGCGAAGTCATTTCATGATTGATATAAGCATTCATGCATAGTGTGGGTTTAATTAAAAATAAATCCATAGGTATTAATACAGTAATTCCTGACCTGTTATATAATCTTAGACATAAGAGACAGGGGGAGGGGAGAAAGTAGGTGGGGCAAGAAGAGGAAAGATAAAGGGATGAGAGACACTTTTTTTAAGAATTAAGAAAAGCGTTCTTTTGTTTAGTCAGGTGTGGAGCCCTGTGGTGATTAGGCACTCATATGGCAGCCATGGCTGCTGGAAGCCATGCAGAACTAACAATAAGCCTGATCTCCGTGGGCCAATTAGCCTTTGGAGTTCCCATGTAAAACCTTTCATGAAGAGCCTGTGAATGGAGGCCATTACAGACAGAGCCGTGCCAGAAGAACTGCTGTGTCTCCAGTGGATATCGTCTTCCCTGTCCAGTCAAGCCTGCACTTGTGACAAGAAGCCATGTCCTGAAACTGTACACACAGGCTACTTGGGAATAGAAAACTGACATTGTGTCCTAGTGGAAACCAATTACAACTGTTAAATCAGAGACTTATTTGCCATTAGAGTGGGCATACAAGACTGACTGATCTCATTTCAAATGATCATTATAAACAAAATTTGGCTATGAGGCAAAGATTGTAGCTATCATAAGCTGTATCGTTGGATGTAAGGCTCATGGAAAGTCTTGAAAACACATTTTCTCTTTGTTAATTCTGAACTGTCGTGCACATGGTTCTTCAAGCTGAAGTAAGGCTTTTAACGTGCTTTTAACATGAATGGCATTTTCAGGAAGGGCCTTGAAACACTTCTCAGTGTACTGGGATAATCCTCACAGTCACTGTACCCTCAGCCTCTTAAGTACTCATACACTATGCAGGAAACCTCAAGTTTGTCACACAGAGAAAGTGCACTATTGTTCAAAAGTAGATAAGACTGTTGTGGAATGAATGCTGCATGCTTGCTTTTTTGGGAGAATGCATGTGAAAGGGCTTGTGCAAGTCTCTCCTCTACTGTTTGCCATTCTTGCGGCTGCTGTGCTTTGCCGATGTTCAGGAGTTGACATTTTTCTGTTTTGTCTTTTGGTGAGCGGATGTGTGAATGTGAGCGCATACATACCAGCTGTTTGTGTGTATGTGGTAGTATGAACATATGTGATGGCGACCCACTGGCGTGCTTACACTTTTCCCCTGACTGTGCAACTCCCCAGTCAACGGAGAGAGTGAAGGTCCTCCTCATTCTAGATTCTCCTCACACACAGCTGTGGATGTGAGTCACGTTCACACTGCGAGGTGAGCAGAAGCCCCAGCTTCCAACTTTTGAGAAAACAAGAGCTGAACCCATAACAACAAGAAGGAAATAATTTCTAACACTTTGTTTTTCATATTTGCTCTGCTCTCCTGAGGCACTGAACTCTGAAGAACAGTTGGGGTAACATCCTCAAAGCTTGGCATTTCCAGCGAGGATTAAATACCTCGAATTTGAAGGCAGTAGAAAATGAAAAACTGTCTTGCCTGCATCAAAGAGCAACCTTGTCATTATTAGCTGTAGAGGGAGAAATATGCAACTTGACAGAAGTGAATATTGTCTTCAGCTTTTTTCTTTCAAGGTGTCCTTCTTTTTTCTGTCAAGATGTTACACAGTAACAGCAATGAAGTGTTTCTGTTTAATTGGGATTTTTGTAGATACAGTTTGCACAGTTAGTTAGTTTACCGTGATCAAAATTGTCACATCGTTCATATTACTTGAAAGGAACCCCCAAAATGATAACAGTAACTCTATTAATACTAACTCATCTTATCATCAGAAAACAAAATTGACTGACTCTCAGTAACCGTCATAATAATCAAATGCATGTAAATGAAAGTTTTGATGCACAAATATTGTGTTTATCAGTGTTGAATGGAGTCATGTGATTGATATAGTAGGTTTTCTTTCCTGCTAACAGAAAGTGAAAGCCAAGCAGCCACATATTAGCTTTTGACTGAAGCTGTTCCAATCATACAAATTTGAACGCAGAACTAGAATAGAAAATAGCATCATCTGGATTGTGACGGACAATTATATTGTTCCAAAAGTTTAGTCAAGCTAAAATGTAAATGCCCAGATTGCCACCTGGCATGCAGAGTACAAAGCAAGCTCTCCACCTCTGGCTCAAGCCAAAATATGTGCGGCTGAAGAAGCTGTTAATCACTGTTAAGCCTCATGTTGTTTACAGCTTTTCTTTCTTAAGACATTGTATTGTAAGGGTATGCAGTTGTGGCATGATAGATTATGACAGGAACACAGGTTTTCTTTGTCCTCAGTCCTTGTTCTTGTAAAAATGGCACATTGAGACAAATGCTTCGTTCAGGCAGATTGGACTTCAAAAGGCGTGTGTGTGTGCATGTGTGTGTGTGCATGTGCTGGCCATCTAACTGAAAATGAAGACAAGCAACCTGCACAGAGAAGTACTTCCATTTTTCTGGGTGTGTGTGAGCCCCTTTCAGTCAAAAATTATCAAAATGTGTATGATAGAGCTCGGCGCAATAAATTTCATTTTACATGTCAATTGCAGTCACAAAGCTCACCCGATATCTGAGGACTATGATTTGCTGTGTGGATACACTGCCACCCCTGCAATTCCATCAGTCCCCAGTAGCTGACAGGAATGGATAGGCTCTATTAACGTAGATACAGGGGGCCTAAGGCTGTGTTGTAACTAGTGCTATTAATCCATATAGTTGGTCTATCAAGGTGCTACCCTGTATGGGATCAAAAGGAGTAGTTTGCTGTCATAGAAACACTTATGGAATTTCAAACGATTGTTTCTGTGCATGAAAAATAGATTTTTTTCTGTTTCCATCTGCAGCGTGTTCTGTTTATGTTTCCAATATAATGCAACTAATTATTTGAATATTGTTGCTAAGGTACATTTTCTATATATTTTTTAATGATTTATTCAGATCCTGTTTATCGTTTCTCTGTCCTTGATTTCTAGTGGGAGCACGAAGTGGCAGTTATTAAACAATATAAACATTCCACAAGAAAAGAAAATGTTTCAATGCATCTAAATGTGTCCTCCATCTCTGGGGAGGCGAGTGACATAGCCGAGCCCTTTGATCAACACCAGCGCCATCAGATTCGTGTCTCCAAGATACTCGGTCTTGAAAGGGACACACAGGGCTTATATAGTGTGTACATTAGCAATTTAGATCCAACATGAAGAATATTGTTTGAGCATTTGCACCTCAAAGGCACAATTTTAATTTTTGAAATTGGTCTGGAGTTGAGGTGGGTTGAATCTTTTTTTTTTCTTTCTCTCTCTTTTGTGCCTTCTATTACTTTTATGTTCTGGGGAACTGGGTGAACATATTGTATTTTTACAAATGGAAATTAGATAGAGAAAAAAATGAAAATGCAATCATCTGTCACTGAAAGTGCTGCACCTTTTACTATAATTTATTAAAAAGGTTACACTGACATTCCTATTGATGTAAAACAAAGGGATGGTAATTTAATTTTAATTTCATTGATGCTGCTGCTATTTGAATATAAATCTACTGGCTCTTGATTGTTCAGCGTATGAATTTCTAAATACTATAACTTTATAACAAACACAAACTCAGGATACTGTGACTTTGTCGATGTGTTTGCATAAAATGCCCTTCATCTACTGTTCTACATTGTATATGCTACCCCAAGTAATGAAAGCCTGATTTAAAAAACATGATAAGTCTACGGAAAGATCACATTCCCTTTAAAAGCTAACAAATCACAGTGATCTTTACAGCGTCCCTTAATGAATGACACCTCAGGCATCCTCACAAGTTCCTCTATCAGCTTGCAAATGTCTCTCGTAAAATGTACAACTTATATTGATTGTTCTAAATGTTAATGCGTTTTGAGCCAGGACATCTGATGTTTCACCATTAAAGAAACAATAAAGCATGCACTATTATAATGATATTTACCAACAGCTGTTCCTCAGCTACTCCCTAAGGGGATTGGTTGGGGGTGGGGCGGTTAATGCTGCATGGGTAGAGTTTTCTTTATTGATCTATTAAAAAAGAAGTCAAAAGCCATTTATTAATATTGTATTCTTGAAGCAAGAGAGACCACAGAAGTAGCAAAAAAGCTCAACTTCTTTCTATTTTGCCTCTATGGGTTGAGATATTTTCAGGTGATAAGCAGTATCTGAAAGTCATGTCCTTACGTAATAGTAAGAAAAAACAATCAAGACCTGATACATGACCTCAGAGCTCTGGATCTCGGCATCCAGCTGATCTATCTACTTTTCACTAAAACATTGATGTTTTCAGTGGAAGGGTGGCTGCCAAGAAACCCTTCTTAGGGAAGGGGCATGGGGAGAAAAGGCTGTGGTATGCCAAATGACATGAGAACTTCACTGAAAATCAGTGGCAACAGGTCTTATGGAGTAATGAATCTACTCTGTAAGAATCTAAATTGTCATCAATATGTGCAAAAGACGTGAAAAAAAAAGAGGTACAGTAATGAGTGTTTATAGCTATCTGTAAAACACAGTGGAGAGTCTGTCATGGCTTGGGGCAGCATTTCAGTGCATGATGTTGTGATTAAATTATGAAAGAATAAAAGTGCCATCAGATTTTGATAAACTACGCAATACAATTTGGAAAACATCCGATTCATTTTGAACAATCCCAAACACTGCAAATGCAGTAAAATATTGACTTTCAAGCTTGTAAAAATTCTACAAAATGTTTTTCCTTTTTATACTTATAATGTATTCCTATGTATGTTTGCATTTCTACAAAGCTACGTTAGTTAGGAAAATATAATGAAATTAGGGGTGGTTTAAGCACAGTAATGTATAGAAATTATATTAGTTATTTTATTAAGATTTTTTTTCATTATGTTCTGAAAATCGACAAATAATTTCAAAATGTAGCATACACCACAGGAAAGTTGAGGAAAGCTGGACACAGTGATAAATATGGTATTATTTATGAAACACTTATTAAATTACTTTATTCTGATAGAGAATTAGGCCATATTAAAATGATCTAAGGCCTCAAGAGCAAAGAAGGAAAAAAAAGGAAAAAAATTCCGGCATTGCTTAAAACATGAAAAGATTGATAACTTTGTGCCCAAAAACTAGGGCTTCATCAAGGAAGAAGCTGGTGGAGAATGGAAGCTGCAGTGCAATGTAGTGGAAGCTGTTCCCATAATTGCTTTGTTAAAAACCAGTTGCTTTGTGTGTCCTAGAGTAATTAAGCAGTTGGAATTTTACATTACACTAGTGAAAATTAACAAAGAGCACATCTGGGTGTCCCATAGGTTTAGTCATTAAAAAGCCCATTATTTTTCAAATTACTTTTTCAATCTTTCAGCCCCCCTAATCCGGAGGTATTTCCCAATAGACAAGTTCCTGTTCTTGTTTTGAATGACTCCTTTAGGAAAGTTAAACATTTAGCGGGTGGTGTGGCCTGCAATGGCTGCTCGTTGCTTCTGAACTCCATTTCCAATACAAATAGAGTTGGGGAGAAGACACAACAAAGATGTTAGAGCCAAATATCTTTTTGAGTCACGAGACCTACTCATTACTGGCATCAGTGTGAGGGGGAGAAAAAAAAATCCCTTAATACTTTTTGGTTTGTTTTATGTGGTTTCTAGAGCCTCCCTTGTTGACCAAAGTCTTTTCTGAAAAGCAGTTCAATTATTAAAAAGCAATAGTGTCACTTGAATGGAATCCTTCATTCAAAACCATAATTGAAAGTATCTCATGGGGAAAGCAGAGACGATCATATAATTATTAAGACGTTTGATATTTTGATTTTGTCCATAGAGAATTTTGTCCGTCCTACAAGAATATTTACCTTTTTTAAAGATGTACAGTAAGAAAGGCTGAACATTAATATTGTTTTAAATAGATTAGTTGTGGGAAAGCCTTTGGGCTTATCTCTCCATCACATATAAGTGAATAATGTAAACACACCTTATTGTGTCCAAGGTTATGATAAAGTCCAACAGCAAGTTGGAAGTAAGTTAACTATTTCTATTGTTTATCCAAAACAACAAAACTATTAAATTCCAAAGAAAAAGGAAGCACTCACTAATTCAACCTATTTCTACACTAAATAAAACGTAGTTTTGTGATCATATCTGTCGGTATATCAACTGTCAGGGCCACGGTTACTCCAACATGCATAGTTTGGAGTTTACAGTCCAATACTGAAATTGTAATTTCATAGTAATTGTAGGATGCTCAGAATTAAAAACAAATCATGTTTTATCCAGAAAATTGCATTTATGATGCCTCAAAAAGAAACAAATAAATAAATTTCTATATATAATTCTGCAAATATTTCATATCAGTACATATTTGATATTAACTCAGTGCTTAAGGTCTCTTCCCATACTTTTTTAGGTCATGTTGTGATGTTAAATTAGGCTTTAAGATTAGAGTTCTTACTGTTAAGCATTTTTGTATCATAGTTCAGCTTTTCATTTTAATACATGAAGTCGATACAACCAGAACATATTTTCATATGTAAAACAGCAAATCTTTCAACGTGACCCTGATATAATCTCAACCCCCGGCTAACTTTTTATGTGCCACCTTTTTTGATTAGGGTCTCCAAGTGTAGGGAGCGTAGCATAATGTACTCGCACCTCCTCAAAAATTCTCAAAGGGTACAAAATATGGGGGATGAATTATTTACCAATGCTGGAATATTTCTGGAGGTTTGCAACAGTGATGGAGAGTAGCCAAGTCTTTCATCCATGTGAGACTCTTGACAGTGGTTGTTGCTGTAAAAGGCAGAGCCACAAGATAAGAGAACGCTTTGACCAGCCTTGCCTCCCCACAATAAATCTTTATCATTTTAGGTGATGGCATGACCTCTAAGACGAGTGCTGGCCAAGAGGGTCCTCATTAATACAACTTGAAATCCTCTTGGCTCATTCCTTCTATTTTCTTGATGCCTGTGACCTTTGCAGGATTGCCAGTGTAAAGCAAAAGCCCATTTTGAGGAGGAAAAAAAGCAAAGTAAACCAAGGAATCATTATTATTCAGTTTAATATTCTCATATATAGTATACATCAGTGCCAGTAACTAGCATTGTTTGTGAAAGCCATGTGCTTAAAATTTATTGTTTAAAATTGTGTCTGTTATTTTCATTCAACCGAATGTAAAATGACTAAAAGTATCCAAGTATGAACCATATCCATGCTAACATAACTTCAAATCATAGTGCACATTGTGGAAACATGTGGGCTTAGTCTATGAGGATGTTTTTGTTTTTTTGCTGTTATGATCACTTGTCAAATACACTGACATAAAACCACATCATGCTTACATTTTGACATATTCCTTCAACACCCCTCAGCAGCATAATTTCCCAAGACTATGCTTGTTGTTGTATACTTTTTGTTTGCCCTTTTATCATAGATGGTGAAAGTTCCCCTATTTGAAACCATGCCTTTTTCAGCAGTCCACCAGCAGACAGTATTCGAGCCCAGTTCCCAGAGAGTTATTGTCCCTATTCACACATTCATGCTTATTTTATTCTTGCAACTTCTTCTTCTTGAAGAGATGCTCACACAAAGGAAGAACATTGAGTAGCAAACAAACTGTTTCCAGATCACTGAAGCACTAGCAACAAAGTATATATGACATGCAAATATACATAGAGAGATGGAATCTACTGAATTATACGAAAGGAAAATGACCAGCGTCTAGGACCCTAGGAGTTTCACAGAGTACATTATTGAGATACTTCATCTACTATAAAATGACATTGATCTAATTCCTTTAGGAAATTGAGGTTTTGTGTTACAATTAAGCCACTGACTTTAATTATAGTTTGATTAATTGTATGGTAATTGCGACCCGTCCATAAGTCAAGTAACCCCCGCCCTTACAACACACACTGACACACACACACTGACACAAAGAATTACATTAAAAAAAATAAAATAAAATACCAATTTAAAAATTAATTGTGTTTAAGGAATAAATGTCTACTGAAAGCTACCACTGATTTCCCACTGATGTCACTGAAGTCCCAATAGTATCCTGTAATATGTTGTTTGGTTTTTTTTAATAAAGCAATTCCAGTTAGAAAGTAACTAGAATAGTACTGATCTATTATTTAATACTTTTTAATATTTTCTAACATAAGTTGCTGTTAAAAATTGAACTTAATATCTTGGCTACTTTCCATATATGTTATTTTGGAGACTTTGATAAAATAATAGCAAAGCCAAACAACATGTTTTTTTGGATCGCCCCCTTGAAAGGTTCTTTTAAAATAACTTTGAGCAGTTAGCAGAGGCTTTAAAGCTGGAATGTTTTGCTTTTATTCATGCACATACTGTAAAGTAGCTGGTCTAAGGGGGAAGAGCTGAGACAAATTGATCTTAAAAGACACAAACTAGTGTAGACTGCCCCATAGACATTTGTTTGGTTGTAGTGTTTATCCCGCCACACAGCACCTGTAATTTCTCCCATATGGTGTTTAACTGATATGGATTAAACAATTAAGACCATTTTCTCTGCATGACTTCTGGCTGCTCTCCCTGCCTTGAAGAACTGCGTTTCAAATTAAATTGCCCCAAAAGATGAGCCTGCTCTACTTCCCCTAAACAATTAAATATGGCAGGTCTTATTATCTATAATTCAAGCAAAATGGATACGTGATGACTTAAATTTAATTCAGACTTCCTTTTTTTTTTTTAGAGTGGTTATTTTTTTCTTGGGTTTTGTTTTATTTACATGTTGCCATTCACTCCAATGAATCTCCCAAGACAATTGCTTGCTGCTCCATTGTTAAGAATTTTCAGGTCAGGATAAAGGCCTTTCTTTCTTTAGCTTGTTAGCAGTAAAATTGAGCCTGCTCAGATTTAAGAATGAGGTCTGTTAAGGAATCATTTGCATGCTACATTTAAAACACAAAACAAAAAGAAAAACATATCTGCACAGGACATCTGACCCAAACATAAACCTGAATTTCATTAACTTCACATTAGACAAGATGAGAATATAAACCGCTGCACATAATAAATCAACAGCACATCGTAATCTTGTTGTGCATCACGGATAACGCTGATAAAATCTTTTATTTAAAATCGGCAAATAAAAATATAAACTTGAACCTGACCTTCTTGTACATCTCTGTGCAGATAAATGTGATTCAAATAACAGTGCTTCCTTGTTATAATATACCTTTACATTTTAATGCAGGCTTTCTGATGACAACACTGTGAAAA
>NW_005187409.1:5533483-5535187 GCF_000239375.1 Pundamilia nyererei | reverse complement strand
ATAGTATTTGTAAAGTTCCCACTCTTTTTCATTTGCCACAGTTTATGTTCACTCCTCTTTGGTAGAACTAGTTAGATTGGTCTTGATGCATTCTCAATCATCCAGGTAAGTAAATCTCCAAAAGTTGATTTTGTTCATCTGGAGGTAGCGTTTTCTGGACAAACAGTACCACAATTGCAATTTTATTGATATTTGCAGCATGAACACATGAAAAGGATAAGAAGGAAAACAAATATCTTAACTGTCTCTGTGGCATCAGCTACAAGAAGTGCCAGGCTTGAGCATATAAAAAACTAACTTACTTGATATTATTTTGTATTAAACTGCCTTTCAGATTTATTTACTCATTGACTGAATGTAATGCTGGAATGCTGTCCCGCTTTACCCTCTGGCTCTTATCATGTCTTTAAATTAGCCAGATTTCGTGTGCTGTTCCTGTGTCTGACTATCTAATGCTATGACAGAGGCTCACTGAAAAATAGTTATAATGTTTTTATGCTTTTTGTGATGCTTCTGGGATAGTTAAAACACCCTCAGCATTTCTGGTGGAATCACCAGCATTATCGTGTGATCAGCTTCAGCAGCTTCATCGGAACCAGAACGCAATGCAACTGAACCATGTGTGTGTGACACTACGGAAGGTTAAGTGTTCAAAAATATGTTGCTAAAGACTCTGCTACCTTAAGTTAACCTCAAGTAACTCAATGGCATTGACAGCAAGTAAAATGGACATTTTATGTTTGTGGAGAAAATGTTTTACTTCTTTTCATCATGTTATCCAGTGTCAGCAATACTCACTGTGCCTCTTCAGTTTTACTAATGTACTTCAAGTAACAGTTTAAGTATTCAGAATTCAATAGTTTGGTGCTTCTGCAACCAGCAAGACTGATGAGGATGCTATGCAGATAGGCCTATGCAGACCAGAGTATCCCTCATGTCTCTTAAACTAAAAAGTGGTGATTAATTTTGTTTTGTTTTTTTCAAGAGAATACCAAAGGGACTTGAGCTAAATTCTGTCCTGTCAAAGTTGGTTGCCTGTCCAAGTCATATATCAAGTCATTTGATCATTGGTTGTTCTTGTTTTGCTCTGTCAAATTCTTTTTGGGGAGTTGGCTTTGACCAAGTTTTAGGTTATTTCACCATTTTATTACCTCTCATATTATAAGAGGTTACTTTCCCTTTTGCTCTTTTTATGTTTTTTGTTGACTTTAAACCTTTAAAGTGACTCACTACTGCCCCCTAGTAGTGCAGACAGTATTATTATTATTATTGTCTTTTTCCTTTGATGGTCCCACAACATCTCATTGCCATTTCATTAATCTTTCTTGAACATTCTTGTGCTTAACTAATGTTTAACAGTACACAAATGTTTAAAACATAGTTTTCTCACCAAGCAAACCACAAACATTGCTGTAACAATGAACCGGCTTTGTACTTCAGTACCTACAAACCATAGATTTTCATTTGGATTACCCAGGCCAGCTGAAACTAGTTAAGTCCAAAGGTGTAAGCAGTGGGTCTTTTAAATCTTGACCTTCACAAGTGAAGCTGAAATACAGTGTTATGTAATGTCTTTTTCTTTACACACTAGATCCTGGCTTTGAATCTTCCAGACTTTTATAGACCATTAAAAAGACAGCCCAATAACAATCCAATTCACATTTAACAAATCAAATAACTACCCAACTCAAAAACAAACATAAT
>NW_005187409.1:5524086-5533338 GCF_000239375.1 Pundamilia nyererei | reverse complement strand
TATATATATATATATATATATAATACATGCATTTCTGAACTATACAGAACTGTACTGAAAGAAAATGGGTTTTGCTCCATTCTGCAACATTTTTGCTAATGGTCTGCACTTTAAGCTTATATATAACTATAGACCTAACATAGCACTAAAACAACTGGGTAGATTACATTTTAATATATATTAAATCTAATGTAGGGAAAATTCAATCATTTTAATGTGTTTTCAATAGTTTTGTAACAAAATGGCATTTTGGGCCAGAGGACTGAAGACTTGTTGATAATAAGGAAATATAAAAGGTCAATGAAATTCTTTTAAAAAGCTATTACTTCTTCTACAACGTACCTACTCATATCAGTTATAGTACATTTAATACCGAGACTGTCATTATTAATTATTAATGCATTTAGCTTTTTAAAGTACATATCTCTAATATTCAAAGAACATTAAATATTCTTCAGCTTTATTTAATCATCTATTTGTATGCCTAAAGATGTCTACATATGAACTAAATCAAAGGTTGTCAAAAGCTATCAAATAAAAATACAGACTGGTATTCAGAAAATGTCTCTTTCATTGAACGAACATCTGGTTCAGTCTTAGTAGCATTTTTGTGTGTTTTTGGGCTTTCATCTAAGCTGTTCATAAGATTATAATTGATTGCTTAGATTCATTTTTGCTACTTACTGCTGGTAATTATCATGATTATCACTATTAGAAATAAAATGCTATTCTTCTCTATGTGATTTATAATTAATAAAAGCACCTGTCAGGTTCAGCTGTGTGGCAGGCAAAGTAGGACCCAATGGCAGGACTCTGTAGCAGGATTGTAATGCTGATTCTCAAAAATACAAAAAACTCGGTGAGGAGAAAACTAGGGACAGTGAACACGAAACTAGGAAACTTGGAGATTACAAGGGAAACAAACAGGGGAGGACACATGAGGAAGACACGGCGATGGACATAGGGAGACTGAGGCTGTGTCCAAATTCAGAGTCTGCATCTTTTGAAGAGCCGGGTCTTTGACCAAAAGTGGCCTGTAAGCCAGAAGTGAATGGCTGTGAAATTAGACAGTCTCGCCTTCGATCTATTCCCGCCCTTACCACAGCTGTTTTGTACCTCAGACTCAGAGAGATAATCATATCCAGGTAAAACAATTTTGTTTAATCTACAAGCTATAAAGAATTACACGTTAACTTTAGCTAGTTTCATGGATAATTTCAGCGACCGAATGACTGGCGATCACCCGTACACATTTACTATAGTACATGAACTAGTATATAACATATATATATATATATATGGCACGAATCGCATCTTGCCAATATCTGCTTTACCAGCTGATTGCACGACTCAGTACACCTGGTCTGCTGAGGAAAAGCTCTGGCTTGTTGGTCCAGTGGCCCTAATCCTCTTCCATACAAATGTGATCCCCTTAAACTGTTATCGATTCTGTAACTATTTAGCTAACATAAGCTAATCTAAGTCTATTATCCGCAACCAGCTAACCAACCAACCACATGATGTCACATTCCATACTGATAGAAGATGGCGCTAAACGTGTTTTTTAAACTTTAACTTTAAGCACTCTTTTCTTAAGTCCAGTTTCATAGACAGAGTTACATCTATGTTAGTTTTTGAGAGCAGGGATCCATGATGTAAATTAGTGTTTATATATGTAGGTTTCATGTCCCCTTTAAGTAGTCTACTTGTGCTGTTTAGCTTAATTTGATATACATCTGTCTATGAAACAGTTTTTGATTTGTCGCTACCATGCTATTTGTTAGAAAAAAGGTAATATTTGGTGTCTGGCAAACCGTGAGCTCATTGCCTGTAGTTGCATGGTAAGGTTTTAAAAACTGAGCTGCACATGAATAGTGTTAATAAAAAGCCAGGGATGCTGACAAGGAGGGGGAACCAGTCTGTCACAGTGCTAACAATCACACCTTTGGGCAATTTAGAATAACCAATTAACCTACCCCCAATATCTGCATGTCTTTGGATTGTGGGAGGAAACCAAGTTACCCAGAGAGAACCCACACAAACATGGAAAAACGAACTCCACACAGAAACTCCTGGACAGGCTGTGGATTTTAACAAAGGACCTTGTTGAAGTGAGGTAACAGCGTTAACCACTGGACCACAAAGCTTGTTTATCGTGAAAAGCAAATAAAATCCAAAGCATTACAACACATTAAAAAAAATACAGCCTTAATGAATGCAGTAGGAGTTATGTATCACTGTGTACCACTGGCAATTATTATTGAATAACCTATTATTAAAAGTCAAGGATTCTCATGGCAAGTCCCATAGTCGACCTGTCCAGGGTGTACCCTGCCTCTTGCCCTAAGACAGCTGGGATAGGCTCCAGCGCCCCCCGCAACCCTGAAAAAGGATAAGCGGAAGCAAATGGATGCATCGATGGTTGAATTTACTAACAACTCCAACTGGATTTCATGGTTAAAATGGAGTCTCACAGAGAAAAACATAGTGAAAGTCAATTAAATGCAGCAGCAACAAAATTTGATGTTACATTTTGGATTCTAGAGGTGGAAAAATCGATACAAATATCAACAGTATCGATACCAACACTGGTATCAGCATTGGATCGATACTAACGCAACCGGATAAGCCTAGTATGTATGGGTGTGCAAGGGGGGGCTGGAGCCTATCCCAGCTGTCTTAGGGCGAGAGGCAGGGTACAACCTGGAGAGACAGCCAATCATTCACACTCACATTCACACCTATGGGCACTTTAAATTTAGAATCACCAATAAGCCTAACCCCCACTGTATCCCACTGAAATGCGTTAGATACCTTTTTTTGTCTTTTTTTTGTTTTTGAAATGAAAAACGTATCGTCAGATGACGTATTTATAGCCTATAGCACATTTAAACAACAGAAGGTGACCCAAAGTCCTTTAAAGACAGGCAAATTTACATTTCAGGTCTCTAAAAAACACAGTATCAATATACAAGAAAGCTAAAGTGTCTTAACATATCATTGTGAGTAAAAAACACATTGTGGGTACAGTGTTCCCACCTTCATCACGGGAGTTACGTTCTAAAAGTAACCCGTGATTAGGGATGGGTATCGTTTAGGTTTTATCCGATACCGGTGCCAAATCGGTACTTTTGAAACGGTGCCGGTGCTCAAACGGTGCTCAAACCGGTGCTTAAAGAATGGAGAACACAAAATTGGTCCAAAAACCTCTCATGTTCAGCTGTTTTTTGTAAAAAGATAACAATGTTAGCCTTTTCTGCAGCTATGGGGCATATATGGTATCACTCTTGGCTGGAAGCAGTGCTTAAACAATGGAAAAAACACAAACTTTGTCCAAAAACCTCTCATGTTTAACTGTGTTCCACTTTTTCTTTGGTCATTTTAGCCTTTTTGTCCAGGGTGAAGGGAGTATCTGCCATCAAACAAGAGGACAGCCGCATGTAGCTATGATGATGTTTGCTAGTTCACCTTACATGCATTAATGTAATAACGTGGTTAGCCTACTCAACGTAAATTAGCTACTCACGCAGAGAAGAACGGCTGCTGCCACCATCATCCTCATCATTTCTGCTACACTGGCAGGGCTAGGGGCCAGGACTCTCCTCTTCGTGTTTTTGGGGGATGTTGCATAACAGGCACCACACCCGCAGTAGATGTGCTCGGTGTGAGGTCTCGCAGCAAGCTATCAAATACGGCGCATTTCTGGGCTTTTAAAAAAAACGCTATGCGTCGCCAGGTGTTTCATCGGATTCGAGGTGTTACCTCCTTTGACAGTATCACAGTATCAGCTTAAAGCACTTGTTGCTGCTGAGTTTGCATATTTTGCTGTGAAGTACAGCCAGACTTTTGACCGCTTGGCCTTGGACATTTTTAATCTGTAGCTCTGCTCTAACAGAACGTACGTACCTGGCCCCGCCTACTATCCTGGGAAACGTAAAATGATTGGCTAGAATCTAAAGTGTATCACAGCTCAGGAAAAAAAAGCACCGAAATGTGCGCTGCTTTTCGGTCTGGTTACTACCGTTTATGTCAGAACCGGACACCGGTACCCATCCCTACCCGTGATAGGTAAAATCCGTTAAGTAGTCAGCTTTATTTTTTTTTACAATTATTATGGATGTTTTAAGGCTGTAAAACACCCTCACTACACACTTTATACACTCTTCTCAGACAGGCATGAATATTTTCTCACTTTTCTCTCTTGTTTAAGTCCAGTATTGTAGAATGAAACCAAAGGTCAAACTCTGGTTTCAGGTCCAGAACATGAGCAGCTGCCAGAGAATTCAACATTATTGAATCAATGGCATGGAAGTAGAGGAAGCAAGAAGAATGAGTAAACTTTGACTTATCTGACTGTTTTGTTTCGCTTAATGTGCCTTGTAATCCGATGTGCCTTATGGTCTGAAAAATACAGTAACTTCTACCTTCCTTTAGCCTGTCAGGAAGTCCAACTTTTTGTGCGATGGTTAGCATCCTCTGCCTTTTGTGTGCTACTACAGGTGCCTTTGATGGTGCAAAATGTTTTGTCTACATTGTTGTGTTTGTTGGGGAGAAAACCCAACAAACATACAGTACAGGACTTCAGAGTCACACTGCGAGCGATCGAAGATTTATGTAAATTTGACAAGCTGAACGCATTCTGTACTGTACAGGAGACACAGCACGAAGGAGATTGATTGACAATGGTCTACATTCGATCAGAATGCAGAACACAAAAGTAAGCATGCAAAATTGCACACACAAAAAAATAAGTGAAACAGCGAGGCTCCGAAAGGTGAACCGCGTTATAGCAAGGGACCATTGTAGTTGACCATATCACAACACTGTTGTGTTGGTGTTTATTAAAATGTGTTCAGAATATGGCAAATGTACGATGATTCAGCTAATAAATCATGACACACTGCTCTCCCCTATAAGCTCCCTATATAGGTTAAAAGTGTTGGTATTGGTATCGGTAATACTGCTCTTAATCTACTTGGTATCGGATCGATACCAAAATTTGAAGTATCACACACCACTGGTGGATTCTACTTACGCAACAAGACAGCTGCTATGGGAGAGAAACTGCTCTTTAAGATGGAGTGCTAAGTAATATATCCTATGTATATGACTGAGAACCTTCACAGACATATCCTATGTATCCTACTGAGTAGGTTTCAGAAAGACATATTAACTGACAGTAAGGTACGTATAAGCGAGTAATTTGTATATTAATTTCAAAACAATCATTAAATAAGTAGTAATACCACTTAAAGTTGCACGCTAAACAAACAAAGGACATTTAGATTAAAAAAAAACAAAAAAACAAGTTCAATTAATCTTTTGTGTATACTGATCCCTGGAAACAGTGTTTTGTACAACCCCAAAGTTGGCATTTTTAAAATCAAATTAACTCTGTTAAAATGAAAACCTGTCATTTCATTTTTCATTAGTTTTCCTGAAATAGCCTTAAATACAAAATTTTGGGGTGTGTGGGTTCAAAAGAAAAAACATAAATTATGACCACTTATACCTAGATGTCATTTTGACCCCATGGAAATGAATGCAAGAGCACTACTGCCGGATGCTGGCTTGCCTAGCAGATTGTTAACAGTTGTTTGCATACATGTGACATTTAACGTGAGAGCTTTATATGACTGACAAAAAAAATATAGTAAGGACTGTAGTTATATAGAAGATGAATAATTACTGCAGAGATGAGTGGGTCATGGATGGGACCTTGAGCCAGGGCACCGTGTGTGACCAAACACGTGGAGAACCGGGTAGGGATCCATAGCTGGACGTCCAATAATGAGAAGTAATCTGAGCAAATAAGGAGTGAAATGGAGGCTCAAGGTGACCAAGCTAGGTAGCAATATCATTAGCTGATAACTCCAAAGTTTCAAATGTGCTGTCTACTGTATACAGTCATATCAAAATAGCAAATACTTCAAAATGGTAGTTCAGTAACCACTAACCCTTCATACACAGTTCATAAATCTGAATTTATTTTTTGATCTTGCCTGCTTGACATGCACTTCTGTAAGTGTACTGCAAAATAATTACCCCAATTTGTTGTTTTGGTAGGGCATCTTAAATGGGTTTTCTATATATTTGCTGATTTTTTTGTTATCATTCTAAAGATACACCCCATCAATTCTAATGATCATCAGAAAAGAAAGGAAAAGAGGTAGAAACATGTAAAGATACATTAAAGATCCAGACAGACACCCATGCACTTGCAGTCATTTCCACCATGCACAATCCTACCTCACAATAGCCATTTCAGTCGTCTGTGTTGACACTAATAGAGTTGATTTCCCATGGCAGCATGGTCCATCTATTGCCACAAACATTGGCAGGGCTGCAGTCACATCGTGTTGACACAGAATACAATCACTTCTGCTTGTCTGCATCGTTCCTGTAGCACAAAAAAGGACTTAAGCATGTCCACTGGGATGTAACGCATCATCTTTGAGATTCAACGTTAACCTCATTTTGTCATTAGTACCGAGAAAGATTCATCTGCACAGAAAACAGAGAAGAAAGCAGTTTTGTAATCAAAGACTTTGCCTTGCCAAATGCACACATGCTCTCATGTATATCAACAGATTGAAGAAGAGTAGGGGGTGCAATATCAATTCCCTCAGGGAAAGTTTTTAAAGACTTGGCTGGTGAATGTTCTTGAACCTGTGACACAACCCAAACAACAACCTAAAAATTATATTAAAAAATATCAGCAAGGCAATAACAGATATATAGAAACCTATTCTAATGTAATGACTTTCTTCATTTATTTCTATATATAAGAATATATCCTGAGTCCTGGGTTTAGTATGTATGCATTTAGATATCCTTTAACACCTGGACACCAGTGTTGATTTTGTAACATCCAGATTATAATTATACTTCATACTTAAGTGTTTACATGCTTCTTTGTCTTTGCTGTACTGCACCACATGATTTGTGGCTGCATTTTTGTGTGAAAATGTGAGAAACAAATAATAATGACATTAAGACAAACACTTACTTTTTCATCTGTTACTATATAGCCATACACACTGATAGCTTTACAAGCTTATGTTTTTCCAACACAGCAAAATATGTAAGTTTATATTGGTATTCTTTTAAATGAAGGTTTTTCTTGTAAACAGTTTTGGAAGACATGCTGGCTAGATAATTGAAACAAGAGTAGGCATAGTATTTCATTTTTACATTGAACCTATTTGTTCAACCAAAAATATACGAAACGATTTCTATAGTGGGTGACTGCTAACAGTATTAGATCAGAACATTGCTACTGCTGTAAATATCCATGGTACTAAAATTGTACCGAGAGATAAGATGAATGCTTTTTACTTACACGGTGTGTAAAATAACTTGGTTGTATAAAGTCCATGAACGTGCATTGACAAATATAGATGTTTGCACTTATCTGAAAAACTGCATGAGCCGTAGTCACAATGATCTACAACCACTTACTTGTCTGCTACACATGCTAATGTGAATAAATGACAAAGCAGCACGTTTGGCTGCACACAATTGTCCAAGAGTCATGAGGCTAATCAACCACTGTATACCAGAGCCAGACGAGACTGAGTTTCTATCCATTTTCCAACACCAGGTAACATATCTAGTTAAAACAGTTCCAGTACATTCACATTTCACTTATGTTTTGTGTCGCACTAAATCAGATATCTCTTATTAATTACGTTGTTTTAAAAAAGAATCTATTTCTTAAATCCAAGTTGTACATGTTTCTTAGAAATGAATGGAAGTCTTAAAAGTATTGTATAGTATGGAGTTAGCAGAGCAAAAAGCACAAATATAAACATTTCAAATCATACCGATACATCATTGCAAACTCAAAGGCCAAACAACAAGACTTTTTTTTAATTGTATAAAGTATGTCATTGAAATCTGGTCGCTTTACCTCAACTGGTGTTTTACTAGATATACATGTAATTCCTTTTATTTTCTTAGTTCTGTGCTCTTAGTTGCCTAGGTGTTATCGCTATATCAAGATAACTCAAGAATGAAGCAATGTGGTAGTATAAAATTAATACCATAGATGTATCTACTGAAAATCTCAGATGAGTTTGAATCTCACTGACCTCGACCTGAAGGTCAAGGTCAGAGGTCAAATTTTGTGAAACCCTTGTTAATGTGATAACTCAAGAAGGAAGTCACCTAGGATTTTGAAATTGATAACACAGGTGCATCTACTAAAAATCTTGGACGAGTTTAACTCTGAGTACCTTGACCTCAAGGTCAGAGATCAAATTTTATTAAAATGTGACAACTTGAGAAGACGGTGACATAGGATTTGACACCATAGGTGTGTCTACTAAGAGGATGAGGAGTACCACTGGCCACCGTGACTATTTTTAAGCAATCCAGTCATGCCTAAATAATTGTGTCAACTACACGTGCATTCCAGGCAGAGCTCAAGTCGACTACAATAAATAGAAAAGGCATAACTACTCAGTTGTCAGATCTCCATTTGTTTGTCCATGTCTGCAGTGGAATATGACACAGCCTTTACTGTACTTAAGTAAAAGTTTAACACATTTTATGTTTACTTCATACAATTTAACACATTTATCTCTATTTTCAAAATGTGCTTTAGGTTTAACGCATTTCTGGAAAAATGTTATTGGCTCTCACTGCACACCTTATAGATTTTCTTTGTCCATATAACTATAATTATATAATAATTATACAGACTGCAGGAAAGGCTTGAAAGGCTCCTCCAAATCAGCTCTACAGGGACTGACAGCAGCCCATTCATTCATTTATATTACTTACACTGGAGGGGGGCATAGTGCAACTAAGGTTGAGGGGGGTGTAATTAATGTGGCAAGAAAATACACAGAGGGACAAAAGTAGGAAGGGAAAGATTCAAGTAAAATGAATATTTTACTAATAAATATCTACTTTGACTCTGAACCACTAATCGCTGAAAAGCATGATATTATATATCTATTTAATTCTTTTTCTTAATTATTACTATTCAATAATTTGAAATTAAAGCTGATGATGCTTAGATTCATTCACTGAATTCCACCTTCATACCAGCTTTATACGGTCTAATATATTGATGGCATAAACAGCATACTGTCAGGACAGATGATGGAAATCAGACAAGATAACTTAACATAACTCTGATGCTGGTCTATAAAGCTCTGAATGGTTTAGGACCAAAATACATCAATGACCTCCTGACCCAGTATGAACCTTCCAGATCCCTCAGGTCATCTGGATCCGGTCTTT
>NW_005187409.1:5488958-5523977 GCF_000239375.1 Pundamilia nyererei | reverse complement strand
TGTTGTTGAATTGTGCTATACAAATAAACTTGCCTTGCCTTGCCTTGCCTAACAAGAAACATCTGCTTATATCTTAATGAACTGACTTGTATAAATCCACAAAGAGCAGTAAACCTCAGAGCAGCAGCAGTATAGGTCAGTTGATCACATAGCATACAAAGAAAATCTACTGGAGTTCATAAAATAAATTATTGTGTGTTGTGCGATTCTGAAATGAGTCAACTTATCTCATGTATCAGTTTAGGTGTGCAAAGTCACACAGCTACAATGTAGGCAACAACAAACAGTAAAAGCAAAGTTTTTATTCTCATGTGAGCACAAGGCTTAGTTCCCTTTGCATAAAAATACAGAGTATAAATGTTCCCTAAAAACATACAATTTAAACAAATACCTGTACTCTTTTTTTACTGTACCCAGTAAAAGTACAGGCATCTTCTTTTCTTGAATAAATTAGTTGAATCAGCACTTCGACTTTTACCAGAGTATTTTTTAACACGTGCATCTGTACTTCAACTTAAGTGAAGAATGTCGGTATTTTTACCACCTCTAAAAACTGCAGACTACTGTGCTGTCAACCAGCACATTCACATTCTCCATTCACCCCAAACATTCTGTTGAAGCTGGAAAGTATCTTTTTAGTGTCAGAATTTTATTCATATGCACCACTATAATTGGGAAAGAGTGGATGACTTTTTAAAGTTGATGTTTGGGGAGAGCCAACAGGCTATGTTGACAGAAATTTGGAAAGGACAATAGTGTGCATGCTACTGTGGGCCCATAACTACAGTACATGGGTCCATGGCAGGAGTGTGCAGAACATTTGTGTTTATCTGTTTTATTATCTATTTTTCATTTTCCAATTAGCTCCACTGTTCTCATTTCACTCACTCTTGCAAGGCTCGCTGTCATGCTATACTACATCCCAGCCTACTCATTTATGTCCTCTGTAATGGACATTTGTCTTTGACTTATTTGAGCTACCTTACTTATTCCAGATGTGCACAATAGAGGGCATTCTGGTGTTCCAATGATATCGCATGTGTTTGGGTGGCCTCTTTTAGGCAGCAAATCACAAAAAAATGAAACTGTAAGATACTTTTTTCCTCAGTTCTCAGCAGGATATGTGGCTCAGTAAAAGGACAAAAAACTGTATTATATTATATCTGCACTTTTAAGTTTAATCACAATACAAGACATATATTACTGCATTTTCTGTCATTTATTTGTTTAGTTGTAAGTCAAAGCAACATTTAAGATTACCCTTTTATTAAAACTGTCTTTTAGCCAAAGGTTAGAACAATCTGGGTGAGTCTATTTATTTTATTTTATTTTTATTATATTACATTTAATTTTATTTTTAAAATCAGTTACTGTAAAGCAAAACCAGAAACCTTGCGGCTGTTGACTCATCTTGAAGTTTTTTACTAGGTGAGTCAGTATGTTGTGTGTCTGTGTCTTAACTATATTAACAAATGTTACAGTAGGGGGATGTAACAAATAAAGAAATAGTTCCCATGAAAGTTAAAAGTTCATTGCAGGTTCAGATCTGCTGAAAACAGCATGTGGTGGCTGCTTAATTCCATGGGCCTGACCTAGGCTTTCCTTTGATGACTGTAGAGTTTCTTTATATTTAGTGTTTATTACTTAATCATTCATCTTTGTTTTTAAAACCTCCTCAAAACCAGCCCTGACTTCTTAGTTTGTCAGGTGTAGTATACCACAAAAGATGATCCATGTCTCTATATCAGTTCCTTTTAATACTCAGCTAAACCTTAAAGAATTCTTGTGATGTGCAAACCACATGTCTGGTTTGTTTGCTACAAAAACATGAATATTTAATGCAGGTCTTCTAGAGATTTGTAAATGGTAGATGTCAGTAAATGTTGTGCCTAACAGCTTTCCCTGGTTGGATTTAGAGAAAGGATTGCTGTTGACACATTGCCCCTGTGTCCTAAGGCTTTTCAGTAATTTGGAAATTAAAACTTTAATTGTCCTATGATTTTTCACAAAAAATATTAAAGAACTTTTTCTTCTTTGGGTCCATGTTATGCAGGTTTTCTCATTTACCCTGTAACAGATGTTTGTGCAAGCTGTAGGTAGCTGCTGATTCTGGCATATGTAGCTGCATGCATGTTACACCTGCTGATAAAGGTAGTTGTGAATGGAGTTGTGAATGGATGTTGTTAAGAATCACTTCATCATCACAGCTATAATCTAACCTTGTTGTGTTAAGATTTTTCTGACAGTAAAGTGTGTAATCTGGTAGAAATATGTACAATAACGAGAACGAGAAGTATTTTGTAGCAAACAGAAAGTCTTCAACATATCAAATTGACAAAACCATTAAAAAAATGTGCTCATGTGTTACAGTGATGCATGTAGCTCTGTGAGTCTTTATGGCACCCAAAAAACATAGGCATGTCAGTATAGTAATTGGCAAAGTAAATGTGGTAATTAACGAAATAAATGAGATTTTGTTGGCAAAGTGTCTCCATTCTCCTTTTCGTCTCCAAAAACCTTAACAGCATTTGTTTTTATCTCTGAATATGCATGTCTTATCAAACAAGAACAAGAAAATGTTGCCCATGTTGGATGTGAAATGCGCCGGTTAAATTAAAACCATCACACCTGCATTGACCTTAACTAGCCTTCATTTGCAATTAGCACAAACTGCAAAAATTGGAACTTCCCCAGCCACTATTAATAATATTGGCTTGAGTAATAAAAATGTACTAAAATTAGGCCAGCTTTTTTGACTCCAGGTTCAAGACAATGTTCTGATGTAGAAACGGTAAACATCTAAATATGAACCCGTAAATAGACTCTTTTTTTGTCTTGGGTTAAAAATATCCCATGTTTCCTATTGCATGTCTATTTCAGTCATTTGTCATACCTGAATAACCTTACAGTTGACTTACTATTGATGAGAATTTTAATTATAGAAGATATCAGTAGGTGAGGTAGATTGGAAGCAGATAAAATTCTAGTGTTGGACTGCGAAAGTGTTTTTTTTTTGGTTTTTTTTTTTAACTTTGTAGAAGTTTTACTTCCAGGAATTGAATTTCAGAAATGGTTGGTGATTTTCATTATGTTCATGGCACTGATCAACCACTTTTTATGTCCCTGGAGATGTAAAACAGTCACTACGGGGGGTCAAAGTTTACTTGTTACAGTGTGTTAGCAAAGGTGAAGCCTTTCCTAATGATTTTGACGGCAAGATAACACTTTGGAATGTTTGAGTAATAAGCCTTCCACTTTAAGCAGAGGAGAGTATTGTACTGTCTTTCTTTGCTGCTCAGACACACATGCACACGCATATATGAGCACACATACACACACACACACACTTCAACATGCCAGTTTCTCTAAGCCTACCACCTAATTAAGGCCAGTCCTTGCAGTTTCAGCTCCAGAGAGAACTGGATTTCCAATCTCCTTCAAGGCAGTCCAATACTTTAGTTGTATTTTCAAGGCGTGCTGTTAGCTGTGGTGCCATATTTTTAGAGGTGAACACCTGCATGTTTGACATCTTGTACCATTTGATACCACTTCTCTAAAATGGCTCGAGAAGTCTGGTAGCTCATAACACGATGTAACATGGCACCAAATCAAACCAAGCGCAGAATGCATTTGAAAAAGTTATCGCATATGTACACAGAAATCGCATATGCCTCCTGCGTATACTTAATGTTTTAAAGCTGTAACCTAGTTTCATGATCAAACATCAGTTTTTTTCTAATGGCATAAAAAATGATATATGGCTACACTTACGCTCTTCTTCTAGGCTGCTCTAGTTTCCTATGAACATTTTATGCACATGTCTTCTATATGTTAGCTTCGCTGATCAGTCTAATTATCATATTACTTGTTTACTTGTGTCCTCACTCTGGTTTCCAAGGTGTTGCCTAGGAGATGAAGCATATTTTGGAGCACACATACACCACTTAATGTGTTTGAGTGGTGTGTGTGTGTGTGTGCATGGCAGAGGGTGTGTGAGTGCACATAGGGTTATGCGTGACATTATTGTTCCAGTCTGAGCTTGCCGGCACATGTGCGTGTGCACAAGGATGTGTAATCAGAGCCGCTTTGGAACTTACAAGAAGTCATTAACAGTCAAGACTATTGTGCAGACGCCATGATTTCAAAGGTGCTCCACAACAGCTTGTGCGGCAAGGGCTGATTGAACCAGAGCACTTGAAAGGGGGAGAGAGACGTCAGGTTCGCAGTATCCTGTCGCGGCCCATCTGCCTCTCTCTCTGCTCCTGCCGTCAGTCTCCTTTGTGAGGAGGAAGGGGTTTGAACATCAAAGAGCAGCCATGCTACCTTGGAGACAGAAACAATTAGTAAGGGATCTAGTGAAAGGTGGCATTGAGGAGAACCCCATTCCAAGATAGTCAAAAAAAATATACCTGAACATTAGTAGGGAGGAAGGGTAACCCTGGATTCCAAATGCTTCACAGAGAGATACTATATGAACTTTTTTTTGCAGGATTACAAATTTTAGAGGATTACAGTATTTTTTCCAGCACTCTGTAAAGTATTGTTGCATAATATAATGTCATTTCTAATTTAGATAGCACAGTATAGTAATATAAACAGCTAAATGTTGAGCTACCTCCCCATGACCGACAGATAACACTTCTGGCTGTAAGGAGAGAAGCACTTGTCTCATTGTCTCATTAGCACTTGTATCCCACAATATCTCTACAGCAGCCTGGCACGAGTCGGGAGCAAATCTCGGGAGTGGGGTGGGGGGAGTGCCTCATATAGAATACCCTTGAGTTGTTCCACAGCTATCGTCTCCTAGATGTCTTTGCTGGCTCGCTAAGCAGCTACACCTACATTCACCCCAGCTCCCATTTCATTCTGAATGTGAAGTTTGAGTTGGCTTAGCTGCTGTTTAATAATGCATTTGTCATCCGTGACCAGGCCAGCTGAAGGGGCTTGACCAAACAAACAAAAAATGAGGTCAATATCACCTGGTCCTGTGTATTGAGGTTGAGGAGTAAAACATGAAAGTAAGACTAAAGTAGAGCATTTGGTGTGTGGGTTTTTTTTTTTTTTTTGGTTTTTATGTGCTATTAGTAAAAGTCTTGTTTTGACTTTAGTGACAAGTGTAGTTGACAGTGCTTATACAAGATATATTCTTAGCAGTTTAAAAATATATAGTGCATTTATTGGCAAACCCACAATTCACAATACATATGTAAACTTTTCAAGCTGAGAATTATATTCATAATTTTACAACAGTGACTCAGAAAGAAGAAAAGATTGGAACGAATAATCAGTTTACCACAATATGATTAAAACATATTAGACAGGAATAGACCCAGAGTAATTAAATTCAATAATTAGCCAAATAAAAAAAAGAAGACGAGCTTATTGTTCCAGTTTTTATATAACAGCCATTGTTAGCTGCATTGTTAGAACAGTGTTAGAAGCATTGGTTGTGGTTAAATGTACGAGTTATTCAGGTGGCACCACTCTCTTCAGCCAAGGACACACACCAGGTAATGAACAGATCTGTATATGAATAGACGACAGCATAGATGTACACGCAATATAAAGAAGTAACAACCTCAACTGACAAACACTTAATGAGAAAATTTATTTTATATTTACAATGTGACCTGATTTTATGAAAGTGATATAACTAATTTAATTTCTTTTCTGTAGTCAACATGCCTCATTTGCAGGATGTGTAATGTCAATATGTTACTTCTCTTCATGAAGTAAAATGACTGCGTTTGTCTTCAAGGATGTGGGTGTACATCAGTGGGAGATTTTCATTTTGACATTTTGTGGCACTTGCAGAGTTTCTCGCTTTAGTTTTTGCTCAAACATAGTATGAAGACGGCGATCTTGTTTCAAGGTTATTGCACTTATAATTTCCCCCCATTTCAGTGCTGGAGTGAAGACGAGAGACACTGAGAGATTTTCAGACAGACACCAGCCGACCGCCGAGTTCTGCAGACTTGTAAGCATGTGAACAGCAGAGGCGGTATCAATCCCTGGAATGAGGCCGATGACCGATTCCAGTTCAGGGCCACATCAAAGAGTGTGAATGCAGCAGCACTAACAGGAATGCTGGGGGTCAGGGACACTGGCTGAGGGATTTAGTCATTTCAGAGCTTATGTGAAGCACCATGGAGAGCAGCTATAAAAGCACAATGTCACTTTGTGACCTGCAGTTGGAGGGATACAAACCTGAAGCGATGTGAGCTGGATGGGAGCGTTGCACTGTTTTGACACACTCAAACATGCACAGGGATACTGAATTTGGCACATACACACAATCCCACACACAGACAGAAAGGTCAAGACATAAAGAAAGTGACTACACTCTTTCTAATATTTTTTCTTCTCTCTCACTTACTTTATCACTTCCATTGTTTTGCTTGTCACGCTCGTCCCAATCCTCGTCTTTCTATCGTATACACATAGAAACATCTAAGCTAAAACATATATCTTTCTTTATGCATAAATCCAGAGCAGTAATTTCCAAGGATGCTGGCAATAAATGACAATGGTAATTTTTCGACAGTCAGTATACCACTGCTGTCCAGTAAAATCACAGTGTTTTTTGCTTAATGCAGCTCTGCATGGCAGCCATATATTGTTAACTTCTGTGACATTTATGGGCTGCAACGACACTCATAGGAGACATTCAGATGTGTCTCATCTGCATGCAGCACACCAAACAGCCATCTGGGAATAGTCCTGCAGCTTTTAGGGGTGATAAAGCTAATCAGGTGCTGTTTTCATGTCAAGAGTAGACCCATTCCTTCCTAGATTTTTTTTTTCTTTTGTGGTTAATCTTGGAAAACTTATATGTTTTAAATTTTGTCATAATAAAATAGATTTTAAAAAAATAAGGAAAATGAAAACTGACTAATAGGATTTGCATTACAATGCCTGGGGAAGGGATGTAATGCAGGTCCCCTTCTGGGAGAGGTCCTTTTCTGGGATAGGGCCCCTTCTAGAGCCAGACCTGGAAGGGGAGCTCACTGGTGAGCATCTGGTGGATGGGCCGTTGGCCATAGACCTCAGCCAGGCACAGTTTGAATCAACAACATGGGACAGGAATTGAGGTTGGTTAGTGTGCAAGATGGGTGGAGGGCAAAGGCTGGGACATGGGCATCATGACCCCCAGCATTGTAGACTGAATCAAAGCCAGTGCAGGAGGGTAGCAGTACCAGCTAGATAAAGTTAAAATCACTGCTATGCATAGCAAGTCATTTGAAACCACTCAGTGAGATCTAACCAAGCGAAGTGAGGGTGAGAGTTGTATCAGTGTCTTTGGCACAGAACAAGCATGTTTGAAGGACTGAGTTACCTCTTCGTCTCCAAAACTCATAATTGCACCCCTGATCTTTTTTTTTTCTTTATAAAGATGATGTGGTTCTGCTGGCTTGATCAAAATCTGACCTTCAGCACATGCTAGAGTGGTTTGTAGCTGAGTGTGAAGCCAGTGAGATGAGAGTCAGCACTTCCAAGTCTGAGTCCATAATCCTATGCCTGGTTCCTCTGGTTTGGGGAAAGTTTTTGATGTACTCTGCCTTTTGTCTGATGTCAGCCCACTTTAGCTACTCGGGACACTGTGTCCATATGTGGAGACATTACATATAGTTTTTCTGCACCTTAAACTTCACTCTGATCAATAAAGTGTTTATACTTTGTTAAGCAATGTGGCTTGTGTTGTGGTGTAAAAAAAAAACCCCACTGTCCCCATATGAGGACACACATTTTTTAGGGGACTAGATGTCTGGTTTTTATAGTTACCAGGTCAACTAATCCCAAATAGCTAAATTTAAAATGTACCCAAAATAAGAGCTCAGGTCTGAGAAGGATATCGGGACATTGCTGTAATCACTTTTCACATTCACATGCTCCCAAGAGGATAAGCTTGTGAGATGTTCTGGCCCAAAACACAACTTAGTGTAGCAAGACAACTTCTTCATTTCTAGTACGTCGTTTTCCTTTTTTTCCAGGTCTGATTTGAAATGTCCCGAGTTGCAATATGCACATAAAAATAAATAAAACAAATATATATAATCCTTCTTATCAGTGACCTCGGGTACATCTCTACTGACAGAGCTCCAATATGAAAGTAAGCCCTTGCTGCAGTGTCATTGTGTTCTTGTGGCAAGAAACTGAATAACTTTTGATAAGTGTAAGTCTTAAGTTATGGACCAACTGTGACCAGACATCACTGCATGCACTGAGGGCGGTGTCGACACACTATAGAGGCAAAACTATAGACATGACTATTATGAATGAGAGAGTGACTTAAAAGTCTAGAATAGTGTTTTTTCCACTGATTTTTTGTGGCCAAAAGAAACAACATTACTGGCTGCAAGGCGGGATCCAAGCTTAGAATAAACCGCTCTCTCCTTTGTTGTCAGGCTGGCTGACACCAAGACCGCCTGCACTATAGCCTGGAGCCACAATGTGTCAGAGCTCTTTCAGAGCTGCCAGGGTCTAAAGTTTTTTCTCTCAACTTAGCACATATGCCCATAGAATGAATTTATCAAAAGTTTTATTTATTTAATACTCACTTGAATGAACACTAAACGTGCCGCAACTGTCAGAACATTTTTTTATTTGATGTATGGAAGTGATGCAAAATGGAAAGCATGGATATCTAGAAAATCGCTGTTCATGTCTGAAGCCTCTTCTTCTTTTTCCACAACACTGGTATGCGTATTAAAGGATTGGAACATATAGTTCTGATGTGACTAAGTAACAACTCACAAATCTTTCTGTCTGCTTATTCTCTGTAAAAACCACATGAGCACCTCGTTGGTCCACAACCAAAGTTGTCATATTTTAAAACATGTTGAACTTCTTTGAATCATTTTCCCACTTGCTGAGTATTTGTCCACCATACCATATGTTGTGGGTTTATAATAAATAACAGTAGCAGAATGCTATTTTTGCTTTACTTTTGTTTTGTGTCTCTTCACCTGTTATCTGTTTTACCGAAACCTCTTTCTAAAGTTTTAGGTTTAGGAAAAGATCAGGATTTTGCTTCCAGTAGCACACCCTTTTAATTAAGAGAAAATTTGCTGTACTCTTTATCTGCTACTAGCTTCTCCACCATTTCCTTGGTTTCATGGTACGTTTACCTGAGTTCTAATGATGTCTATCATGTTAAGGGGACTTGTTTAAGTCAAACCACCATGGATATTTAAAATTATACCACATGGGTGTCCTTTGTCAGTTTTACACTCCAGGGTCCTGAGCAGGCCTTGTTATGTTGGGGTGAGAACAGGTATTAAGCACCTCCTACTGTTGCTAGCAGCTCTCCCATTTTCATCCACATTAATACACTAATAAATCAAACTGGCTTATGAGCGCACTGTAGCATGCTGAGGACAAACTAGCAAAGTTACTTAGAGGCACGTCTCACACAATTTCTTTTTCAGTCTAAAATCTGCACATCTGTAGTCCTCACGCATTGTGACTGATCAATTGCGAATTTGGTTGACTTCTAATGATAAATAAATAGCCTAAATCCACAACGCTAGATGCCCCCACATAACAATACTGCCCCCCAGTGCAAGATTCCACTGACATAAAATAAATTTGATCTGTGGTTTGCCCTTTAAAATGAAGCAACCCCTTTTCAGAAGGTTAAATTTGATTTCTAAGTGTAGTGGCATAATTTGTTTGTACTTCGTATATAATGCAACAAAGGCTTTCAAGTCCTGCCTGCACTCTACAGACAAGTCCAGGGAGAAAGAAAGGAGTAAGAAGCATCATCGCCTGAGTCAGCGCAGCTGTGATTTTGAAGCTTTGGATGTGTAGCTGGAGTCTATCCAGAAGCATGCCAACCCCCTCATTCTTCAAAGTGCATTTATATTACTAGCACTCTTGGCAGTCAGGCCTCTCTAGCGGTTAAGGCTGAAGCGCCTCCCAGACTGACGATCATTACAATGGCTATAACATAAAAACTGTTATTGGCCTTGTTTGGTGATGGTTATTACAAGTGTATCAAAAACCCACACATACATCTCCATTTACCCCAGTTCTTCAGGGCTGTAGCACTATATAGGCACTAATGAATAGGTGATTTCAGTGATTCGACATGTGTCATAAATATTAAATGGCTCTCTGCCCTTGGTTACCTTTGCTGCCAGCCAGAGCCTTTGTCATGTATACTGTAGCTGTTTAGCTTTTACTTATTGACAGAGGTGACAGTAGGGGACATTTCAAAGAGAGATGCTTCTCAGGAGTTCAAATCTCTATGGTAAAATAGTCCTTTGTAGTGCATTAATGCTTATTCTATACGTCTGTTGAGGGCACAACCTTTGGAGTGAAGTCATGATTATTGTAATTTTGGTCATAGATAACAGTGACAAAGCAAATGGCAGTGTGCTCTATGTAACTATGTGTAAATGGGTACTTTAAATAATGTTTTAAATTGAGCCTTTTTTGTATCCACAAAAGTAAAACTTTTAAAATATTTCACTCTTTTGCCAAAATACAAAAAACAGGAACTACAAATTTCAGAAATTAAGAAAATATATTCATGAGAATATTTTGTCTTGTCAAACTGCTAAAGTAATGGTCAGTCATAACATTTGCAGCCATAGCACTTGCCTCCAAGTCATTTTAAATGACCTTCAATTAACTGAACCACACCAGTGCCTTAATATGTGGGTAATTCTAAAGTAGAGGCAGCAAGATATTTCAACACCCCAACACCAATTTAGTATAAAATAGATAGAAATGGTATATACTCTGAAAGAAAAAAATGCAAGTTGCGTGGTTAAGTTTAACATTTGCAAATAAAAACAAAGTGTCCAAATACTGAGAATATTAAGCTGTTTATAATTAGCAAAAGCCTAGCAGTATGATGGAGGAACCCAGCAGTCAATATTCTAAAGGTTGCAAGAGGACAAATATGTGTTGTTTTCCCCTTTTTTTCCCTTTTGTTAAGCTGATATAATATTGGTGTTTAACCCTCAATTCCTGGCACCTGCAGAGATTTTCATTTAGTTGGAAGCTAAAGGTGTGAATCAGAGCAGCTGAATGAGTGTGAAGTAAAGTGTTGATGAAGAAAGAGCATATGTTTTAACAGAACTTCTGTTAGAATATGAAATTATATTTTGACAGATTTCTTTTTGTTACATTTTGTACTGAGCAAAGATTACCACCTCAGATCTGTGGTTACAGATTTCGTTTCATGAGCTGAATGATTTTTACATAAAAAACCTCACTTCTTGCCTTTCTTTGTTTGTTTTGTTATTTTTACATTTTCCTGTACCATACACACACCATGAGATGAAATTTAATTTAATGCATTGCAATACACACCTCATTCAGCCGTGAACAATGTGTCTGCCTTCTTATGGCTGCTGGATAGACTCCCTATCCAATGGATGGGCCTCTGTCATACTAACTCTTCCCAAACCATACAAAGTGTTTGCTTTAGATCCCAGACAATAAGGAGCAGTATAAACACTCCCCCACATTTCTCACGGCTGGGAGGCCCGAGCTGTAAAATGCTCAGATTGATAGAGCAATGTTCAATTCCTCCCCTGAGTTAGAAGGGCAAACTCCTGTGGCGCTCCTGCATCAAGCATGCCCTCCCTGTGACTCGACACTGGAGATAAACTTTCCCAGACAACAATGCCTCATCAGTGGCAGCAGCAATGGGGCCTTTTTTTACTGCCAGAGCTCCAATGCTGAACAATTAACAGCTCACCATGGTCCCTAGCACAAAATACTAGAATGGCCAAGTAAGTATGGCCTCTCTCCCTCTCTCTTTTACTGGTTCAATTCTCAGACTCTCACTCACTAAAACTACCCCTCCTGTCCCCATACCTCAGCCCCTTATATTTTGCTGCAATGCATCTCTTACAGCTCTCTGTTCTATAAATTGCCAACATTGCGAAAAGGCAGATACAAATAAAGGTGATTTAGCCCAAAGAGATGCTGAGTGATGGCTCTCATTAGTCCAAAGTGGAGACCAAAGTCGAGATTTAACTGAGAGGGATTCCTGGCCATTAGCGCACTGGCATTGGCTGTATTGATAGTTTTTTAATAAGACGCTACATTAATGGTTATCATGAGTGAGTGGGTTTATGGTAATGGGAAAAGGCAGAGGAGGGGAAGAGGAAGTCTCCAATGTGTTTTCTGTCAAATTCAGCCTTAGCCTGGCTACTGCTGCCAGCAGCTTGAGCGTGTACCTTTGCAGGTTGACAACTCGTGTAGCACAAACTCTCTCTTATGTCTGCATACAGCAAATATAGAAAGAGTAATTTTTTTTCTTTTTTTGCTGAATTATGGGTGACTCGAATGAAGGGAGGACGGTGTCAGTGATGAACGATGCCAGAGGGATGTCTCTAGTGTGCACAGAAGTCATTTCCTCCTATTAATCAGTTGGACTAATTCTTCCCATGTTCCATTTTTAACCCTAGAATGTCACTGCCTCCAGTTGCTCTAATTGAAATATTAGCAGCCAGTTAAGTAAATGAAGACAATTTAATCAGTACCCTTCTCGTGCCTTCCTTGTCTTTCTCTTCTGTTGTCTATTTCCCATGTGACAATGTGATCTTTCTATTAAAGAGAGAGTTGAGAGATCAATTTAGACTGTCTTTTTTTAAGTTAAGCTGACAGCTCTGGATCAATGCCATAAGAAGCCAAGAATAACCTTGTATGAATGTGAACTCTGACAAAAAGTGTCAGACTCTGCTAAGAATTTATTATTATTATTATTGTTCCTGTTGGTTTGACTATGCACCAGCATGAGTAGACCCTAAGCATCATAAATCCAACTTCCATTATTTCATCATGAATAATAATATCTAGCTTTGTTATCAGTCGGATTGCTGGAACTAGACAGCGTATCAGTAAATTTTCATTTATTTTATTTTTTGTACAGATTTAGAGGTTCAGTTTCTTTCATCGTTCTTCTTCCGTGTCCCTTCTTCTTCCCTTTAGGAGTTGGTCGCCTCAGAGGATCATCTGCCTCCATCTCATCCTATCCCTGGCATGCCCTTCTGTCACACCAACTCCCTGCATGTCCTCCTTCACTGCATCCGTGAACCTCCTTCATCGTCTTCCTCTTTTGCTTCTACCTGACAGCTCCATAATCAACGCCGCTTCAGATCATTCGACACATTAGGAATTAAATAACACTAAATCATAATTTCAAAACTGCATTTTGTTTTTACTCGGGTTGTCTTTGTCTGAAATTACTTTTTCAGAGCACCGTATCCACTATTCCTCATCTACACTTGCCCAAATCATTTCAGCCTCACCGTGTTGAATTTTCTCTCTGATATACTCATTTCTAATCCTGACCCTCCTGGTCACTGTGAAAATCTTAGGATCTTCAACTCTGTTACCTGCAGCTCCACCTCCTGTCTTCTTGACAGTGCCACCATTACGATGCCATCTGCACCTTTCCACTTGCCTCTCTCTCATTCACACATGTATGCTGTCTTGCTTCAACTGACTTTCATTCAGCTCCACATACATTTCTATCTCTTCAGGCTTTCTTCCATCTCCTTTGACATCGCAATGCCCACTGTGAGCATGATAGTCCATCACAAACCAGCACAGCAACAGTGTACTCTTAGTGCTGGTCCCAAGCCTGGAAAATGGGTTACATCAGCAGTGTAGTGTAAAATCTTTGCCAAATAAAACATGCAGATCTTCGAAGCTGAATCACCGAATCAGTTTGCAATGCTTAGTGCTCGCCTTGGTGCTAGGTGTCATAAGCACTAATACAATTTATTTTACTATTATAATCCTAAAAGCAAATATTCTGCAGCTAATAACACAATGCATCTGCCAATCAGAGGATTTGTTGTCAAAATGTGCAGTCAGCATACAGCTCCAGATCTAAAATGTGAAAGAAGCAAAAGTGTGAAAGAGACATATGCATTTAGAAAAGTTCAGCCTTATAAGTTAGTTCACAACTTATTCCTGATGTTTATCTTATTCGTTTTATTCTCAATGCCAGATTTTTAAGATAGCAGGTCTTACAGATTAAATTGCAGACTGTGGAATGACTAACTTTTTTCCTTTTATCATATTTTGCTATCAGCTGTTCTCACCAAAATATTAACACATGATTAATATTTAAATCATGTGTTAATCGTTTCAGCAGCAGTGCTAATTCAGCAGCTACGTATGTAGATTTTTAATCAAATTGCACCATTCCCTCTCCAAAATGAATCATATTGCCCCATCTCTTGTTTTCAATTCTTCTAAAAAAATCTCTTGTATTTTTTTTTGCACTCATTATGCCTTTTTAAAAATTCCTATGAAGATTTTGATGCTTTTATAGCCACAAGACTCTTTTCATGCACACATAATCATAACTCCCCTTTTCACACACAAGTAAAGCAGAGAATTCAGCTTCATTTTAACTCTGCACTTACTGTAAGTACTAAACAGTATCAGCTGTACACACTATACCAGAAAGCCAATCTTAAAGTACTAGTTAGTTGAAACACCATGAAATTAAGTTTGTCAGCTTCAGACTGTGATTGTACCATGTAATTTAATTAACATGTGTATCTGTGTTTTGCAATTACAGTACATGGAATATTGATGTGCCACATCAATAAGTATTCTAGATAGCGCCATCCACTTAAATGACCAAGTAATCCAGGGGCCTTTTTTTTTTAAATATATTTACTTTCAAAAAGTATGTGCCTTTTACTGTAAAGCACATGAAGAAAGTGGAACAAAAATTGAGGCGAAGCAATCAGCTGATAAATCTCTCTTTTTTCCTTTTTCTGTTTCCCTATCAGACGTGAAAGCCAGATAACCACTGCCACCCCACCACACCCCCCTTCTCTTGCCCTTCACATCTGTGTGTCTGCACAGCAGCGATAAGCAAATCAATATCCTGTCACTTCTTATTTTTACTAGCCCAATTCTACTCTCTGCACCTTTCACAAGGTGACAAACTCCTACCTCGTGGTCTGGGCTGGACAATCTCGGTTTCTCCTTTGTAGAATATTGTCTCTCCACCGATTCTGAAAGACACTCTCTATCAGTGAAATTATGCCAACGTGTTGGCGCTAATGCTGCCAAGGTAGGCGCTCTGGGATGTTAAACTTTCTCCCTATTTTAAGTTCACACTCAGTTCATCAGATAAAATATATGAGGAGACTATGAGGAGTTTTCTTTTTCTTGTTGTTTGAACATTTTCAAGTTGTGTATCATGTCTTTGCTTTGGACTCCACTGAGGCCCTACTAAAGGTGAGGCCTCAGAGCTCTCATGTACTGAAAGTGGACATTTCAGCACACATAAAGAGAAAAAAAAAATACACTACAGCAGCTCAGATCCAATTTACGACTTGAAATTAAGATAGTAAACAACAACATTTACATTTCATATTACATATTTCAGATAAATTTGCCTTAAATCTACATTTATCTAACCATCTGAATAATGTCTATGTGTAATATTTCATTGCCTTTACTTGCAGGTATGCATTTTTTTGTCTGTGTGTGTGTTAATTGTTCAACATCACATTGCATTTTGCTGCTGAAGGCTTGAAGGTGATAAAGTCTGAGACCATGCTTTACCTTGTGCATATTAAACTAAATAGCTATGCCCTGAGCAATACAACCAGTGCTGATGAGAAGTTTTATGTCTGAAATCACTCAAATGCTTAGCCATTCTCTGTGCTTTATCCTCCATGCTTCATTCAGATGTTAAAATGATCTTACATTTATAGGCAACAA
This sequence comes from Pundamilia nyererei, assembly GCF_000239375.1. Classification (NCBI taxonomy): domain Eukaryota; kingdom Metazoa; phylum Chordata; class Actinopteri; order Cichliformes; family Cichlidae; genus Pundamilia; species Pundamilia nyererei. Next base: position 5,508,260 of record NW_005187409.1, on the reverse strand, counting down.
GAGCAATTCGAAGCAGTAAGGGAGTTTTTGGAAACATGATTTAAATTGTCAGAAGTTAAATCTCTGGAAGGTGAAAAGTGTCTCCAATCCCATCTATGCTGCGTTTCTGGGTAAAGGTCTCTGCCAACACATGTCATCATAACTACTGAGATACATCTGCTAAAACGGTTACTCGAAACTGTCAAAAATAATAAATAAAACAATCTTATTCACCCATTAATTTAAAATGTGGGAGTGGTCAATAGTCCTCATTATCACTTTTAACATTTCAACACGCTGTGTGCTAATTTTATTTTTCAACAGTGGCTGTAATAGACAGTATGCCACACTCAGTTGCAGGCAGTACAAAGATAATGGAAAGACAACTTTGGCCTGATATTTTCTGAGGACAGCTAACATTCAACAGGAGAGAAGATAAAAATTAATTTGGTTGGAGCCACTCATGCTTTTTATTCACACATTTCTTGTCTAAGGGCAGCAGGGAGAAGATTTGTTTAAATATTCAGTGCCCAAGGCCATGTCAAATAACAGCAGACCCTGATAAGATTTTCAAGGCTTGCCACTGAAATTAGCGCCTTAAACAATGATTTCTTGGAAATATTTCTTGGGGCTTTAGGTTGGGGGTTTAGAAAATTGTGGAACAGAAGGATGGTGTGCCACTCCGTGGAGTCTTTCATATACCCAACTTGAAAATGCCAGTCATGGAGTGGGCATAATGAAATATGAATTGAGCCATGGACCATCACTAGCACATTAATGATTTCTCCCAAATGTGTATCCACCAGATTACTCCTTATCACCACCAAGACACACACTGGTGTCCTGTATTGGGTAAATAAACACCAGCATCTGAATGGACAGGGCAAAACATAAACTAGAAGGCATCATGTCCATTTTTGAAGTTTTTAACCGTAGGCTAAATAAAATTGACAGCCATGCATAATAACCTGCAGTTTTAGCTGGGGGTGCTTTGGCTGAGCTAGGAAACAGCCTTGTTGAGAGCACATTCGGCCCCAAAAGCCCCATTAAACTCTAATCCTAAATGGGGTTCCATGCCCTGACAGTTTAGGAGGAACACAGTATATTATATATTCCCTGCCAAATAGAAAGTCTGGAAACTTCTCTGTTTATAATGTTGGTGTCTGCGGTATGAATGTAATATGGATTGCATAGTTATTTTGTTATTTTTAAAGTTATCAAAGTAATAATGATGTACTTGCTTTAAGTTCTTAATGTATTTTAATGTTTGTGTGCTGTCTGCTCAGAAATACAATAATTCCCATTCTCATATATAATTCCTTTGATGAAACGGGGCCTGATGCACAGCTAATTGTTTCAACCTTTCAGGAGACTTGAATAATGCAGTTGTTCATTTTGTTCACACATATATGTCCCCATGGGGACCTGCATGATCAATTAACAGATGAGCAGTTGCTTTCAGTGGTGTTTTAGTCAACCAGTCTAACAGGGGCATCAACTAAGAGCCTTCAGGAGATGCTTGATTTCATCTGGTGCACATATCTGTTTTTTTATGCAGTCGTGTTTTGTGTGTATCTTCGGCTAGGCTTGTAGACTTAAATCCTGCATTAGTCTTTTGATTAGTTTGTAGATTCTGGGCCAAAGTAAAATGTTCCATCAATTCTACAATTAATTGTTAGAGAATTTGGAATAAATATTCATGGCGTCCAGAAGATGAAGAACACCGACTTTGTTAAGGATGTTTTTTTCATTTAGTGTCATCAGATTTGGATGAAATCATTCAGTGTCATTTCTCATCAGAGGGGGAAAAAGAAATAACTCTGACAAATTATAATATTTATGGCACCCCAGAATTGGCCCACGTAGGGTTTTCAAAAGCCAGATGTTGAAACTGAGCCAGGCCTGTGGGTTGCCTAAAATTGCACCACCAAAATAACCCACGCTCGAGTGAGTATTACTCTTGTCCTTTTTAGTAATTAACTTTAGTATGATCAGAGTAAAGCTCAATCCTAATTTGCGTTGTGAAGAAAGTAAAGCTTATATTTTAGGATTTTGGGGGATTTGAAGCCCAAACTCACTCTCAATTTGTCACAAATGAACACTTTGGCAAAACCCCATTTTAATAGATGCCGTTTACCATTTTCCTAAACTACAGCCAGTAAATGAAAGTGAAAGTGAGTGAAAAAAATTAAACTATGCCAAAATAATACAGGACGTGAACTACGGTGTCCTGGTTGAGAGTCACTGCAATCCATCCTTATTTGGACTTTGTGTTTTACCGCCACTCGCCTCCTTATGCAATCTTTGTCCCTCTCTTTCAAACAGTATTTGATCTAGATGTCGAATACGTGTGACTCCATTGATGCCAAAAAACTCAGTGGGATTATGTCCCAACAAGCCAGTGGCTATGACAAAATGATAACATAGGATTCCCTGGGAATGAGACAGAGTTTGGAATGTGTACGGCAAGGCTGATGTCTATGCTTAGGTGCAGGCAGTGCTTTCTTTGTGTGTCTATGTCAGGTAGAATTCAAGCAGAAGTGAAGTGTTAGTGGGTGTTCATCATCAAAGCCACGTGGAGTCACTCGGTGTGTCTTTTGTGTAACGTGAAGACACATCTTCTGCTTCTTTAGTTGCATAATGCCTCTAACCACGCAGAGTCAAGGTGGTCAAGTTATATTACATTTGTGTTAACTGCAGCTACTATGGTTACTGAAGCAGAGACATCAACTTTAATGGACTTTATTTGAAAAAGTTAAATTGCTTTAATTGTGTAGCACAACTTTCCTGATAACCTAAGAAAGAAGCTCAGTCTAACTCATAAACTACTGAGTGTTTACAATAAGATTTCACCTTTGCTGCTGTCTTTGAGTGTCTACAGATTCAAGATTAGCCTTGCTCTAGCTACAAATGTAAAATGACATATTGATTTGCAAAACCCCAAACCTAACCTACCTACTCGCTCAAATGGATGGCTTCATGAGCTGATGCAAAAAGGTGACATTTTTGATGAGATACAATCTTTGACTTTAATTATTTTTTTAATAGACTTTTTTTTTCTCTTTTGTATACCTTTCAGTAACATCAAACACATGTCCACGACAGACTGCGGTTGAACAAAGGCATTTAAGTCGTCGTGTCGCTTTGAGAAATATGACCTTGTAAAGTCGGCGCAGCATAAAAACACACGCAGGAGACACAAACGCATGCAATTACACATAACTGAACTTGCACACAGGTGTATCCATGTTCCGACGATGACTGCAGTTACTCTAGTGCAAACATTTATTTACACCCCCATATATTCAGGTTTCCACCCACATATTAGTACCCACACAACAGCACATGCTACTTTTCTCACTTTACTTCATAAAGCAGTTGGTTGAACACCTATAAATAGGCTGTAGGGCACTGCACAACCTCAATTTGCCACCCCCATACACTCCTATAGCAATTATCCCAAGCTTTATTTCGGTTAAGCAGTCAAGCACGGGGAATAAACGACTCAGCCCATTCAGCAGTGGTTAATAGGAATGAGGATACTTAATACCAGCCAGCAATCAATCAGATAAAAACAGAGTGAGTAAAATGAGCTAATTTGTTCATACACATGATCTAGAGCGTATTTGTTAAATTAAGCCAAATTTAGCTAATCTTTTTGAGGCACTGATCTGATGGTAATGTGCCTCTTTTGGGATTCTGGGAGTTGCAGACTTTCAGGTTTGCATTACCCACCTTCTTGTATTAAATCACGTGGAACAGTCATTTTCTAACTTTCTCTAGAGGGTTCTAAAGGCAATGCATGTATGATAATTAGCTTCTATTGTTTTCTTTGGTAAAGCTTATTGTTAGGGCTGATATGTTATGTTGAAACAGACCTAAGCTGCTCGGGAGGGGTGGTTCTTTTTACTCAACTCTTTTTGTTCTGTTTTTATATGCTCTGCATTTAATCATTAGTTATTATTAATTTCACCTCTCCTCTGCAGCATGCCTTTTGCTCCGTCTCCCTCCCGTAAACCCCAGCTGGTCGCCGCAGATGACTGCCCCTGCCTCAGCCTGGTTCTGCCGTAGGCTTCTTCCCATTAAAAGGGAGTTTTTCCTCCCCACTGTCACCAAGTGCTTGCTCAGAAAGCATTGTTGATTGTTGGGGTTTCTCTGTATTACAATATAAAATGCACTGAGGCAACTGTTGTTGTGATTTGGGACTATACAAATAAAATGGAACTGAATTGAAATGGCATAAAGGATATACAGGGAAAAAACGTGTATTTTACATCGAATGAGATCAAATGATTGTCATGCCAACACATAAGTTATTCCCAACTCAGCATTCTTAGAAAAAAATGTGAAAAACTTTCTGTAAATTGGAGGTGAAACCCATTTTCCAATCTTATAAAACATACCATACTCAGATAAATCCAACTGCTCTTGGTATTTTACTTTCATATGTTTTATACAGCATCAAAAATAAAATACAAGGAAAAAATTCTTGAAGTCTTCAAATATACATTGAATCACAGCGTATGGCAGAGGCTGGCTCGTGAATGGCTCCTATTGCAGCTCTCTGTGGCTTGGTGGTGGTTTACTTTTGTTCTCTGTGCAATGTCATTGAGCCATTTTCTGTAAGACAGTTCTCCAAGGACTGGTGCAACATATGTTTTCTCGTCCCATGCCCATTTAATCAGAGGTGCTGTTTGTGTGCTTGTGGCAATTATGGACCTCCCTCACAAGGACATCAGTTTTCTTTAGGGAAATGCTACTGTTCTGGACCTGCACAGTCCACACAACCAAAAACCAAGACCAAAATTCGCAGAAGGAAATATGGTAATTTGGTTCATCATTCTTAGTGCCAGGCTACACTCATTATTTATTTTACTTGCTGTGCCAACCGTGTCTGGGCACGCCTCTCACTGCAGTAGCTCGGGTTGTCAGGGAGATTCAGTTCACCTGGTCTGGCTCCACTATGTAAGGTGTTGGAAGTCAGCCAGTCCTTCTCTCTCCCTTGGCTTTCATGCTGGGTTTTTTTCTTGTCTTTGTAAAAATGTGTCCTTTTATGTAAAATAAATGTACTTTAAGTTACAACGCATGCACTCTAACATTATGAGCTGGGATGCGATAGTGTCTTTACGAATAAATCCTTGCCTGTTCTGCGCAATCTGGTCATTCTGGTTCAGTCTTAATGGGAACAAAAGTTCAGGCTCCAGATTGCTCTTACCATTTGGTTTCAGACATTTTCTTTCAACTCTTGGCTCTGTATGGTATCATCTCAGGCACACAGATTTGAATGTGAGCAGAGATACTCCACCCGTCTGTTGTTCAAATCTTTTGTTTCTGAGGGGCACCCAATCAGAAGAATGTTGGCTTAAAGGGATAGAGAAGCTAGAACACAAGATAAATTTTGAACTGTTGCTAATAGAAAGCTACTAAAACTCATATTAAAGCTCACAGAACAAGAATATGGGCTTGGAACTGAGTATTATAGCTCGATTTTTGCATTGTTAACTAATGGTACTGATGTTCAGAGTGACATAAGAAACATTTGTCTCCTTTTGGGAAAAGAGCTTTAACCTGTTAGCAGTCGGACGTACCGCCCACGGTACATTGGATGGTTTAGGGGACTAATTGTAAATTTGTAGGACTGCTAAGGGGTTAACTAAAATGCCTGCACTGACATTATACTCTAAGACGTATGGCTCATTACAGCAAAAAAGTGTATATTCCAAGTTAAAATGCCCTAACTTTAAAGTTAGAGCAGTATAAGTTGTTAAACTGTGTGTTTTAATATACTGTACATGTGCAGGCCTGCTCGAATTCCCATCAAATCATAGCCAACTGCGTGTCTGAATGTGAATTTGTCATGATTTTGTGAAATCTTGTGACTAGCAGAGCGCTCAGCAGTCAAATCCCTAAAACTGCTGGGAAGAAAGTGCCCTTCAAAGCCCCATAAAATACTCTCCCAGAGCAAACCTCTAAACCCAAACTGCTGCAGTTGATATGCTCAGTGGCCAACAGTACAAACACATGGCTGTAAAGGCAGCTGCCAGGTGTGTATATTAGTGGAACTCTCTTTCCCTTGCGCTGCTGCCCTATGGTCATTGTATTAAACGAAAAGGTACACTTAGTGAACCTGGATGGCTGAAAAAATCTAAAAGTAATATTATGCAACAGTGATTCAACCTATAACCACTTTTGGATTTGCTTTGCCAGCGACCAGATCATTGAGAAACCTGACTCTGCTCTCACTGTAGTGTTCAAGAGCTTTAACGTATTACATCTAGTAAAATGAACAATAAAAATAAAAAAAATCAGTAATTGCAGATTAAAACTTTAAACAAATTCACAACCAAGTTATCCAAAGAGAATCCATTTACATGCCAGAAAGAAAAAAATCATATTACTGTTTGGCATAAAACTGCCTTTGGAGCACAGTCCCTCAACTAAATGCACGGCAGTAAGCAAAATCCATCTAATATATGCCACATTCCCTAATTTCCTTTCATGATTTTTTGATGTACGTCTGTAGGATCAGTGCTCAGCGTCAAATATCAGTACTGATCATTCATGCTGGCGATAGCTTTGCCAATGAAAAATATCACTATTCCTCCCTTGGTACAGGTGGTGTGTGCTGCATAGTCAAGGCTTTGCAGATGTGCAGGCTGCATGAGACTCATTGAATCTTAGGATCTCGAGACAGCACTTCAACTGTCTGTGCCACAGGAAAATGAAAGTGACTTGAATTGAGGCTGCAGATGAACATTGGGGCATTGAGGTTACGTTGAATCAGAAAACACACAAATCGGAAGGAAGGGCTAAAAAAGATAGCGAGGAGGAAGTTGGCATACTGAGAGTAAGAAAGGCGCACAGAACGAGAGGAAGGGGTGAGGAGAGAGGATAGCTATGTCAAAATGAAAGCCTGGATATGAAGAAGGAGGAGGAGAGAGAGACTTCACTGAAAGAGAACATAAAATGACAGAGGTCTAACAGACAGTGGCTTTGATATCCCTCAGCTTCAGACTGACCTTCACCTGCTCCACATGAACCAAGCAAAGGAGACACAAGGTGGATGGACTGTTCCCTGCGCGCTCCTTTAGCTCGCGCTCTAGTAACTGTAATAAAACAGCACTGTCTGGATGGCAAGAAGAGTGACAGAGGGGAAAGCTCCTGTGTGACCTGCACATGCAAGCTGTTTAATGACCGTAAAGAGATGCTGAGGTGAATCTTATATATAGCCATAAAAAAATCATGGGTGTACAGCACAGTACAGACAGGCTGAAATTGTTTGTCGCGTGTTAAATGTATTCTTATTGTGGAATTAGGCAAAACGTGTAAAGAATAAATTACAGCATATAGCGTATCATTATTCCTGTGATCATTTTTTTCTTTATTAACTATTAATATCCAGTCTCTATCACTTTCTGATTTCTTGTATTATTAATGAATGTAAAAATCACTTTGATATCATTTTCAAAGGAGATTTAAAGCATTTTTGTTTCTAAAATTTTGCCACATTAGATTTACTTTATTAATTGTCCAACGTAATCTTTCTTCTTAAACCATAAATAGTTTCACCTCGGAGTTGTTTTTTTTCCCCCTTCGTCTTTATAATTTAAGTCGTAAAAAGCTCTTTACAGCTTTCAATATACTGATTGATTTCTCTTCCTGAAATATTTATCATCGGGTTGAAAAGGGGTTAGGGTTGTGCCACAGGGATCTGAGCCACCTGTGGGAGAAAAGATTATTCTGAAATATCAAGACTTCACTCTGCCTTTATCTTTACACCCAAATCCATAAAGTGCATGAATGACCTCACTTTCAGTTAAATAAATGAGCCTCTAGGAGAGTTTTTGGGGGTTTTAAAAAGTATTTTCTTGTTCCTCAAACAAAAGTTTTAAAGGGATTCTTTAAATGTCATTTCAAAAGATTTAATAATACTTTAATAAATATTATTTACAACTATGTGTGGACTGCATTTGGTCACCTATTGCCTAAACTGGGCTGTACTCTTGCATCTGCATTTCTATGTTGCACACGTTGAGACGATTTCCTGACAAAATCCTGATCAACTATCATAAATGATTTGACTGTCCAGAAAGTTAAGTTAGAAAAAATACAGTTTGGGAACATGTGGATTCATTTAAAGATGCATTTACACTGCACAATAAAAGCTGGAGCCGGCAAGGTGTCAGCTCTACATAAGAATCTTCACGCAAGAACAAGCAGGTCATCCGGTGGAGAAATCCTTTGTATCAGTACCAAATGTATGCAACATTTAGAATTTCATTTACAATTTTGAATTGTATATTAGAGAGAGGATTGTGACATTTAGCTTGAGTGTTAGAATAAATCATCCAATTTTGTGTTTTGAGATCATATTTTATTTTTAGCATTTAGATTAGGATTTGATCAAAAGTGACTATATTTTTTAATCATTTGAAGGCAAATGTGGTTAAAATGCATATTTTGAGTAATTGAGGAGCTTGGAGAGAAAAGCGATTGGACTTCTTAAAGTTTCATTTACTTCATTTATTTTGAGAATTTGCCACTGTATAATTAGTTTGGGGTAAATGTGCGTGCTAAATTAAACACGCTGGCATTATTTGGTGTGTGAGTGTTGTAACTCAGATACACAGTTATCAAGGATCAAGTTTTAATGAGGACAGACGTGTCATAGGTTCCTTGGGCCTGCACTGGCCCATGTCACAAAGATAATGGGTGGGTATGCTGGTATTAAATTAAGCCAAACACAGATATAGGAGGATGGGAATTTTAGTGAAACGAGTTCTACAAAAGGGTTTAGTAGACTTTGGCTTTTAATGACATTCTCAGGTAAACGCATTGAGTAGAGCATGGCTTGTTTGCTTTTGCTATGGCTAATTAAGACCTGGAATGGGCAGGGTAAGTGAGAGAGTGGAAAAGAGGAACATGCAGAGAAAGAAAGAGAGAGAGAGAGAGAGAGATGTCTGTTTCCATTTTGAATTTATCTGCAGGAGAAAAATTACAGTTGACTCCTCCACTCTAGTGGGATACCAAACCGATATGAAGGAGAAAAAACAACAGCAGCAAAGCTTTGAAACTGTGATGCAGTTCTTTTCATTAATCGCATACAACACACTGACTCTGCGGCCCCTTTGAACTCTCACACTCTTTGAGCTTTCTCTGATTAACTCTGTTTCTCAGACAGATGACTGATCATACCTGACAGTTAGATTCATGACCCCCTTTTATACGGCCACTGTTAATAGATCTGGTTTGTGTTTATTTTTGCGCGCATTTGTGTCTCTTCTTTCATGTTTACCAGCTCCACTGACGGTCCTCAGAGCTGTATGTTGTTTGTGTCGATGTTTTTACGCCATTTATTTTAGCAAATTCCAACTCGAAAATCCCTTATGATCATCAGTGTGAGTGAAAAGCTGTTTGAATAGTTATTTATCTTCCCAGAAACGCACTGTGGAAGAACAGTCGCTGTTCCACTGAATCGACTGAATGAGGTAAAAAGTGTTTGCTGCCAGATGCCATGTTTACAGCCTAAACATAGAGAGCCAATGTGAATCAGTACTTAGGTAGTTAATAGGAATGGAAAAGGCAAATCTTGTGCTCTAGTGGAATATGTACAGTCAGGGGCAACGATTTAAGTGAATTATTCATTCCAGCAAATGATTGGCTTGGCCTTTGAACTCGCACAAAATAACATTACATCTTCTCTGAAATATAAATCCTCTGAGTTATCTTTAATCTCCTTGGCAGATATTGGTTAGGAGAAGTCACTTTTTCATATTTGCATGTCTTCTTAATAGCCTATTAATGAAGATACATGCAGAATCCTTTTGGTTAATAAGACACATGTCAGGTTTTTCGTGCCTAGAGAGGGAGCACTAAAACTTGGTAGCAAGCTGAGGGTAAGTCTTAAAACTGTGACAAGCCACACTAAAGAAGAGGGGTTGCCACAGGCAAAGGTAAAGTGGGAGAAAGATAAGAATGGAGGAAAGGGAGGAATGGGAGACGTAGGAGTGTCAAGACAGAATTACTCCTCATTATAGCGCAGTGAGAAAGCAGTAAATCAAATGTCACTGCAGCCTTTCTTCAGCCTCCCCCAATCATCAGTCAAAACCCCTTCCGTAAAACATGCTTTGTGTTCTGGTGCATGACTACCACCGGACCTGTAATAATAGAAACACGTCCCAGTGCACTGCGCACGACAAGGTCGCCTTCTGTGTCTCCCATCTGAGTTGTGTTTTCCTGCGGGTATGTGGTCGAACAACGTGGAGAAGTGGAGGATGTGGTGTCTTTTTCATGGTCAGCAGAAGGTCGATTGATGGTATTGATGCCCGATTTCCAAAGGCATTCAAGTGTTGTTTGGAGGTCTGATGCCTGGCTGGTCCACACGCACCATCAGCTGAGCAGGTGATGTCCTGCCACCATCATTTCACAAATGGCAAGTCGCAGCACCTTGACATTGTCGTGGTCGTGGGGTGAAAAACGATGTCGCACTTCATTAGCTCTCTGCTGGCGGAAAGCTGCTCGTCCCATTAGACGCCGCGGCGTGTCGCACCATGTTACTGCAAGCCCCATTGCCATTTATTTCACAATCGGCCAGATGAAACGGCTGATATTAACAATCTGTTCCTTGATGTGTTTCTTTCTCTCTCATTCTCTCGCTTTCCCTACACTTGCACTTTTATTCTCCCTCTCTTTTCCACTCTCTCCCCCTGACTCATTGTTCTGCCAACTGGGGATGGGGAGGAGGCGAAATTTTAAAAATCATTTGTTATGTTGGGTCACGTTTCAGGACACAATTAATGAGGGGAATCATGTGGACAGGTAATTTGAATCATCAGCTCCATTTGTTATTTACAATTGTCAATTAATGCCACCCCGAACAGCCCTTGTGTCAGCTCTATCCCTGCCAGTTGCCAATTACTCTTCAGCCCACCTTGCTGACCTCCTGGCAGAGAGAGAGAGGAGGGGGGGAATCAGACAAGCACGATCCCTCTGAGACGTGAAACATCCCAGCCATCTGCCGCCTGCATTCATGCCTCCCCGACCAGGAGAGAAAGCAAGAAAAGTGTGAGGGAATAACAAAGAGAAAGAGTGAATGAGTGGAGGAAGAACAAATGAGAAAATCTGAAAAAAATACATGAAAGCAGACAGAGGATGAAAAGATAAGAAAAAGAAAGACAAGCCAAATGACCTGATTTTTAGGGGACAGATTTAACCTTTAGGCGGAATGAAGTTTCTGACCAGAGCCATTCAAAATGATAATAGAATTCCATCCTGCTTTATCTTTGACTCTATTAATGTCTGATAAGGATGTACAAGCCTCTGCATAAATACGTTTGTGGTGAGTTTATATGTGTCATATGTTCTGACATGATGCTTCAGCAGATCATCTGGTTAATATATTCAGAAACACACACACGCACAAACACTTTTTTTCCCCTTTTCTTCTTTAAAATGTGAAAGAATGTACAAAAATGATTTTCCTTTTTCTCCTCTTTTAGGTCTTTTGAATTTTCTCTTCCTGTAAAGAGTGCTGAGATTCAAAACTAATCGTGTATCGTCATGACCGGAACTTACAGAAGGGATTAAGGCCTTTCTCGTACATCGCACTAGTCTGCCCTTATTGAGTGTCATCCCCCCCCAAAAAGAAAGAAAAACAAGGAGGAAATATGAGTACTGACCTTATGGGATGTGGAATTGCAATTTGCCACAGAGGGCACCTCGACACATACAAATGATGAAGGGAACTAAAATTCCAATCCCTTAGAGTCTCCTAGCTGGAGGGTATTGCTTTGTAAAAGGAACATGACATAACCTACCTTGCAAATGTGTCTGATGGCTTTGTTATGGTAAAACCAAGCAGGGAGCTCACGGAGGAGTTTGGCTTTTAGCCTTTGTTTGACCATCACACAAAGTCACCGGAGGCCTCAACAAGCATAAATGTTTTATGATCGTTTCATTCGGATCTCATGTTATGACAGCAAACACAAATGAAGTCGATAACCAGGCGCTGCATTTTGCATGTAGGCTTCAACAGATTTAGAGAGGACGGGAAAACTCTCAAAAACAGCAATAACTTTTGGTTTGTGAGCGTTCTTTATACATTGCTTAACAAAACAGATATAATTACACAAATTTAAAAACATGTTGGTGTTGTGTATCGATTAAACTCCTTTTCTACTTTATGTGCAGAGACATGCTCATAGTGGAACTTTTCATACTTCAAATGATATAGGTCACTTGTGTGACTTTGCCATGATATATGGCATTAAAGAACCTATTTCTGGATGATCAATGAATTATATTTGTACTGAAATTTCTATGTGGCTGTAGATGTCAGTGGGGGTGAGGTTGCCAGTATGCGTCTACTTGTCTGAAGTGTTGAATAACAACTGCTGCACTTCCTTTGATTCCTTTGACTAGCCACCATGGCCAAACATTACAGTGTCTAACCTGTCAATGACATACCACGGATTGCTATTGATTGGCACCGTTATTGCTCCTGGCTAAATTCATTACAGGATCGACCAAGGTTGCCTGAGACAGGCACAGAGGTTGAAGCTTCTCAAAGCACCTGAAAGGTTAAAAAAAAAGGAAAGAAAGAAAAAAAACTCTTTCAAGGTTGGCACCATGAATGCAGGGAACTATGAAGGTAAGAAGCTGTAATGATATTTTATCAAAAAATATTTTGGCTACAACGATTTATATAAAAAAAGTTTCAGTTTCTGCAGGTCAAAGATGAAATAGGATTATTTGTCCAATGCGCATTCATTTTAGCAATGATTATATTTGCTGTTGGCTCCTCTAAATACAGCTTTTATAAAGTGAACCCAGTGAAAGTTAAAATTTGGTCAGGAACTAAATTATTTTTTACAGCAGCGTTTAACACTGTTTTGAGGTTATTAGACTTACAGGTCATTTTATTTGGTATACCTGTTCAACTGCTTGTTAACAGCCAATCACATGGAAGCGCTTCAATGCATGTAGGCATGTAAGAAAGCCTAAATCCATCTTTAGACATTTTCAGAAGGTTATGGCTAAAGATAACCTGCTTAAACCAAGTATTCAAATGAGGAATAAAGGTGATCTAAGTGACTTTGATCGTGGCATGGTTGTTGGTATGGTATGAGGAGCTGTTGATCTACTGGGATTTTTTCCACACAACCATCTCTAGGGTTTATAGAAAAATATATGTAGAGAAAATATCCAGTGAGGAGCAGCTCTCCGTACCAAAACTTTTGAGTCCAGAGGTCAAACTGCTCCGAGTTGCAGAACAGCGTCTCTGAATGCTGATGGACTACATCAGCAGAAGACCACACTGGCACTCCTATCAGCTGAGACGAGGAAACCGAGGTTCATTTGGGTTCACCAAAATTGGGCAACAGAAGACAGAAAAAATATTGGCTGTTCTGAATTTCGCAGTTTCTGCTGTGAGATTCAGATGGTAGGATCAGGATTTGGCATAAACAACATAAATAGATTATCTCGTATCAACAGTTCAAGCTGTTGGTGGCGGTGTCATGGTGTGTGGCAAATTTTCTTAGCGCGCTTTGTACCCTTTGGTACTTAACTGAATGTCATTGAAACACCACAGCTGACCATGTCCATCCCCTTACTTAGATTTGCATCGTGGCTGTGCAGCCGACAAGTGTGTGATGCCATCGTGTCAATATGGACTGAAATCTCTGAGGAATGTTTCCAGCACCTTATTGAATCTATGCCTTGAAGAATTAGAGCAGCTCTGAAGGCGAAAAGAGGGCTCCAACTCAGTAATAGCTAAGTGTAACTAATAGTGGCCAATAAGTGTATATTTTCTGCCATCACACACCCTGCTGGAAAACTAAATGACTAAAGTAAGCAAATTATTAATAAAATACAGGTTTTTTTAAAAAATATTTTTTATCTCACCCTCTTGAATGCAAATATTAGAAGTTATTTAAACTATAGTACAGTATTGACATAAACAAGGCCACTGCAACATTGCATGGAGAGATACCTGATAAAACCCCTAAGCCACTAAGAAGCCATTGATCACAGTCAGTGCTTATTTCAAAATAGTAGCTGTACAAAGTGCACTGCTTCAGTTTTTTTATTATTATTTTGACTGTGGGAAAACTAAGGACTTTTAGAGGAAATTGTGTCATCTCTTTCTTTGTTGCCAGCTGTGACCATTCAGAGCAAAAACCCTCTTATACAAGTGCTCAATGGCTTGGCTATCTTTTTTGCTTCAATCTTACTTTTAAATGATCATGATTGGCACAAAAAAATCTGTCATTAGTAGCCTCGGGTACATCTTCATTTAAAGAGCTATTGGCAGTTCTGAAAAAAGCTCCAGTATCAAAGAAAATACTTCTCTAAACAAAACTTGCAAAACAGCTACAGCACGCTCATGTCACTGTGACAATTAACAGTCCTGTATTACTGTTTTTGGGCTTCGACACAGAGTAAAAGTCAGACAATAAAAGCTAAACGGGAAATTACACAATCGCCATCTAATTTTTTATCCAACTTACAAAATCAGTAAACCATTAGTTCTGGGCAGGTATAATTACAACAGGCATGCAATGGATACCATCCATGTAAAATGACAGTCAATGTGCAATTAATCATATATATGTGTGATTAATTGCACACTGATTGACTTTTTTAGAGCACAGTTTGAACATCTGCTTCACCTAATGTGTATACGCTACAATAAAAACAAAATAAAACATGCTGGTCTCCTCCTCCCCTGATGTCCAATGACGCAGCTGAAATGTCACCATTTTCAGTTGATTCGGTTAATGGAATAATATAGCCAAAGAGTGAAACAAATGAAAACAGAGACACAGCTATCTCTGTACCTAATCTGCTACTTTATATTGATAGATATAAAGCGTCTCTCGGACCTCATTTGTTCTTCTGCCCATTAATCCACAGCGAGGCATTCTCCATCCAGGGGCTTAGTAGCTTTCTATTCTTTCCTTCCTAGTTGGAGATTGGGAACACCATAGGGGGCCAAAGGATCCTGCAGAATACCAATTGGCCACACCGGGGGGGAGAAGGATGAGGGATCTCGATTATAGATTTCACTTGAAGTATTTTTTTTCACCTCCTTTTCTCATCCAAAGACCTAGAGACTGCTGAAGGAGAACAGGGACAAGTGGACTTGCAATATTTCAGCACGCAAGGGCGTCATCATGCTGGTGTTTACTGATCTTAAATAGCAGGTCTCTGGATGGGGGTTCTGAAGTTTTTCTCTGCGGTTTACAAATTACAATCCTGACACCAAAAGTGCAGGCACAGGAAGGAGTGAATTGCTTTTCTAAGATGATTTCACTGTGTTCTATACAGTGATTGGCTGTGTAGGTACAAGGTATGTCAGCAGAGATGAGAGAAAAGCAAAAAGGTGGAGGTGAAGAGGGATTGGAATAGCTTCATTCATCATAAGGTTGCCTGCGATTTCTCCCGCCTCTGTGATTCCGCATGATCTAGGAGGATTTAGTTTGAGGTCTAAGACCCTTTGAGACAAAACTGTACAAATTGAGTTTGATAGTTACCGACTCTTATATTCCGCAATAAATCTAGCCTTTGCAATAGAAACTCATACATCTCAATTGACTTCACCGTATACAAACTGTACAGTTTTAAAACAGCAGACTTGTCTCTTTTTTTTCCTTTGCAAAAGTAAATGAGAATTTGAATTTTACATCAGTTGAATGCAGATAAGCCATAGTCTCTCACACCTCCAGCATCACTGATATTAAGTGAATACATTAATATCAGCCTGAGGCATGTCTCACTTAAAATTGGACATCACAGAGGTGGATGGGTGTCTGATAAATTGCTTTAAAAACAGCAGCCTTGTACTTTTTTGCAGCTGTGCATTTCATATCCCCTCGTGAAAGATAAATCCCCTCCAGTGTTATTTTGAATGGGCCTTATTGTTGTTTTCATCTTGAAAATCTTAATTCCTTTGGAATGGTTTACAGTCCTCCAAGAATGTTTTTTATTATTTTTTAAATGCAGATTGTAAATGATGCAGTTGCCGTGTAGTTTCTATGGTTTGCCAATACATGTGAAGAAATCCTGACTTCAAACAAGGCCCTCGCTTCAAGGAAAGGAAAAGGCAGTCACTGTTCGCCATAAGTTGCTCAAATATTGTACGATAGCTCAAAAACCAACACGTTGCATTGTATCTGATAAAATATTTGCCCAGATATGCAATCATGCAGGCTGATAATCCAGCACCTGGCTGTGCCCCGGAGGCTAGTGGAGCAACCAAAGACTGAGACTTGGGGTCTGTGTGGCGGCGATCAATGCCGATTGCTGTAGCTTCCCTCTGTCAGTCAGTGAGCATGTTATCTGCCCTCACCCTTCACTCAATAACCGATTCACTCATTCACTCACTCATTCAGTTGCTCACTCCCTCACGCACTGCAGCAGCCAGACAGGCCATCAGTCCTATCTTTCTTTTAAAATAACAACACTGCCCCCTTTTGGTCAGATTCATCTGTCACCTGGACAGGCTGATGTCCCACTTGAAAAACGACTGCACTGAACAATTTCTGACACTCACCCTGTCTCTCTGATTTATAAATCTTCTTTGGGAGAAAAAAAAGAGACTTTTTATCGAGAAATGGCGAAAAAGGGTTGAAGGTTGATGTACTTTTGCTTGCCCTGACTTCAGATCTCTGACTGAATCACGGCCACTCAGAGCTTGTTACTGAGACACAGCCATTTCACAAGTGGTGTGGATTCACAGTGAAATAGTGCTTGTGGGAGAGCTTGTGGCCGGACCGGAGTCTCGGGGGGAGGGTAATTATCCGTTATGATCACTGGGAGACGACATGAGTCTGTGTGACAGCTTTTGTTATTATGACCGCTGAGAAGAAGAGTAGAGGCAAGAAAAGATGATTAAAAGAGTGTCTGCCCTCCTTGTGTCTTTGGAGGAAGAAGTATGGTGACACCCGGGTGTTTTCCAAGTATGTGCCTTGACAGCAGCGTAGGAGAAAGAGCTGGCAGAGGGACGGACATGAAGAAAAGAGTGCCCAAAGAGGGTGTTGGCAAGATGTTTGAGGGCCTTCCAGCCCCTCCTTACTCACGTTGTTGCTTAGAGACATTTGGAGAAAATGCAAATGAGCAGGAAACAGAGGGACCGCATGATTGTATAAACAGTTACACAAACACAGCCACCAGAACAGCCACACAGAGCACTGCGGTTAAATGGCTGATTATGATAACAACTGATAAATTAATGGCAGCATTAATCTAATTTATACACAGCATGGAGTGACAGGGTTTTTTTTTTCATATTAATTTGAATAATTAAAGTTCAGAGAAAAATGTAACCACAGCTGTAATGTGAATAATGATATCAGACGACTCCTGCCTTTAGAATTTTCCTTCTTTTTTTTAATGGCAATTTCACATGTCAAAAAAAAATGCACAAAAGCTAAAGGCTAGCCAGTTTATATGGCCATGTCCCCAATGCAGGATCCCATGACAGATGTTAATTATCATCAACTATTCACCAATTCATTGCGGAACATTTTTAATTAGACCACAAAATATCAGCCATTTCCTCACAAAGGCTTAATGGGATTTGAGTGTTTCAGGGTTTCAGCGAGTTCTACTGACACTCGTGTAGTTCCATGACAAGCCACGGATTAGACTGAGGATGGTTTATTCATTTTTGGTGCACTTTATGGCCACTTGTTTATATCTTAGTGCTTAAAGCTTTTCTCTTGTTTATGCCCCTCTAAATATAAACATGAAACATTGGTTTCGAAGCGTGAAGAAACAGCTGAGATGCAATATAAGTCGCAAAGAGAGAATGAGCAAAAACTATATCTACCATGCCTTTTTTTTTTTCATAGTGATGAATTAGAAATGTGTGGGAGTCTCAATACACTGGTCTCACAATTCCCATGCTAAAAGCCCAAGAGGGTACGGAGAAAGCAGCTGAGTCCAGATTTCAGCATTTCATCTGAAATGTTTGTCTTTGTTTTTTTATCTCTTGTTTTCTATATAGGCCATAAACTTTTGTAATGAATATACAGTGATAGAAAATTCTTATTTAGAAACTATCAAGAATACAAGCACAAAGATAAAAATCCAATAGTGGAAAATGCTGCGTGGGTGGAATTCACAAACAAATGATGTCCTATATTCAGAAGGTGCTCATAAGAAGACAAGTGTTATCAAAATAACTTATAATAAACAACATTTAATCAGATAACGTCTGACTGATGTGAGACCTGTTCGCAGTATTTAAATTCTTTGAGACATATGGTGCAATTAAAGATTTAAAAGACTAAGTAAAACAATGCAAGTGAATTAACTCTTGTTTTTCTGCCATGAATAATTACTTAACAATGAAATTAAAAACAGGAAAAAAAAACCCAGTTTGCTTTGGAGTAGAGTCGTCCAAGATACCCAGTAAGAACAAGTAAAACGAGAAACATACGACTGTTTAATTTGTTTCAGTGTTACTCAAGAGGGTCTGTGGACAGTAGTTTTGGTTTTATGGCTAAACCTTCTTTTGTCAGCTTCATTATTGCGTCAGCATCATTATTAGGCACAGGCATAATTTCATCATCAAATACTGTGAAAGTTCTTTGATCTTTACTCACTGCTCTGGGTGCTGTGTATGGCAATTCTGCTATGAGTGCACCTGATCTCATCTGATCGTGGAAGTTGAGTAGAGTGAGGCCTGTTAGTATTTGGATGGGAGATACCACGTGCTTGTAGGATTGGGTGTGTGTGTGGCTCAGAAGGTAGAACAACAGTTTAGTCCCTGACTCCTCCAGTCCAAGAGTCCTAGGGCAAGGTACTGAGCCCCAAATTGCTTCTGTATGTGTGTGGGGGATTGTTAGAAAGTGCTTAAAGGCATACAAGAAAACACTGTGTGAATGTGGTTTGTAGCAAGAAGCACCATGGATATTTAGTCAGAAAGAAAGTACCAGTCCATTAAAGATTTTGGTAGCAAATGGCAAAAAAGCCAGTCAAGAAAGATGTGCATTTAGCACCTAGAACAGGGGTGGGCAATCTCAGGCCGGTGCCCCTTCAGGTTTTAGATCTCACCTTGGGCCAACACACCTGAATCACATGATTAGTTTGTTACCAGGCCTCTGGAGAACTTCAAGACATGTTGGCTGTATCCTAATTCAGGGTCTGCAGCCTTAAAGTACGCAGCCTCAACGGTCCACAAGGGCCGCGTACTCAAAGACCACTAAGGCCGGAAGTGCGAGGCTTGTGAAATGGGACGGTCTAGCCTCCGTTGCGCTGCCCAGGTTGCCTAGCAACCATGATACTAACAGCTGGAAACGTTTCATACAGCATTGT
>NW_005187409.1:5466316-5488459 GCF_000239375.1 Pundamilia nyererei | reverse complement strand
ATTTAAATCAGCTGTGTTGGTTCGAGGACACATCTAAAACCTGCAGGGACACCGGCCCTCGTGGACTGAGATTGCCCACCCCTGACCTAGAAAGCCAACTCTTTGGGAGGTGGCCTGTATTCAGATTTGCAAATGATGATATGGAAATGAATACTGGACTTTCAGTGCATTTTTCTATGTCTACTGAATATCTAAATACTAAACAGCCCTCAAATGTTTGTATTAACTACTTAAGAATCTATAATAAAGCGACGTGCCAAGTTTTTGTTTACAGCTTGGTGTATTTAAAATATAATAGGGTAATGGTGTCTTCAGCAGATAATGAAGTTGTACTCCTTCTGTGTATCCAAGCCTCTGTGTTTACTGTTTGGCTTGCAGGTCCAGTTCCACGTGTGTTTTTGTGCATAATAGTCTATCTTTTTGAAGCTAACAGCAGTACCCCCGTTTTACAAAGAGATGGAAATAAAAGTGATTCTTACTGTGAAGCAAAGAAGAGCAGCAGTAATAAAGTCTCCCCTCGCGACGGAGGGCTCAACATCAGTTGGCAGAATATGACGGCTGCTCAATGTACGCCACAATGCAAGCGTGGGCTGATTTTGCGTTTGTGTATGTGTGCACGCACAAGCGTTCGGGTTTAACTAATATGTAATAGGAGGGATGGTCTATTTTGGTTTCAGGTGCAGCAGCTCTAATAGATCATACATTATGATGTTTCATAAAATTTGAATTGAAGCCTCAATAGGCAAACATGTTTCTGCCTGTCCTTCAACACGAGCATCCTGCTGTAAGCCTAGCCACTGTAGCATCCGGTTCAGCAGTTAGCCAGGCCCGAAATCTGCCATGATTTCTGCATATATTGTCTGAACAGGAACTTTGTGGAATCAGTTGTGTCACAATCAGGGTCAAACAACTATATCAATGCACTATTCAACTGTTTTGTTTGTTTTTTTCCAAAATGTGCTATACAACAAGAATGGAAAAAGTTCTTTTTATTTCCTGTTTTGTCTTCTAAGTTGGACTGAACAGCGCAACGAAAATAGAAGAATAAGCAGCAGAATCGAAAATGTGTCACTGCATGCCCCAAGGGGTCCTGAGCAAACTTGTGCTGGGAGTCTCTCCCCCCCAAGGATTCGATAAAGAAGAAAATGCGTAATATGTTTCAGAATAATCCAAGAGAAATACCATACAATAAAATGGAGTCTGTTTTGTCTGCGCCTTTAAGATACATTATTTAACATATTTGTTTTTTTATCATATGGGATTACTGATAATGTCAAAGGAAAACCTTAAAATACCATTGTTATTTTGCTCTAAAACTGAATTCAAATTATGCTGCAGAACTGGAACTCCTCTTCTCCTCAACATTCACCCACACATGCTTCTGCATTATTCCCATATTTTGACACTATTTAAACCCATTTTTGTAAATCATCAATTGTCATGGCAATACTGCACTCTGGTCTTCCAGCACTGGAGGGATAGTAATATAGGATTTGACAATCCGCCATCTAGTTCTTAGTGCCTTTAATATCCTGTTTCACTATAACACCATTATTTAACTGTCCTGCCCAGGTTTTCTTCTTTCTGAAAACGTGCATCAGTATGACCCAAATGTACTGTTCGTTTAGTTCGAAATATAAAAGTAGCATAGTTTTATATTTTTAGATTCACACGATCAATTAAATACACATCTGCAAGACCATTTTGTGTATATAGTTCTGACAAGATATGGGACAGAAAGGTGTGTTTGGTTGCAGTGAATAACAACATCTGATGCAGCAAGAGGTATTACCCGTGAGGTATTAGGAATATAAAATCACACAAGCAGTTTTGGTCGGCAGCTGTCCAAGAGCTCCCACTGCTGTTACTTTTTTATTTTGCCAAAAGCAAAAGACTCTACAACACGAACATGTTTAGAGGGAAAACAGAAATTTAACTAGTGTGCCGATTTACAAATCTGCCATGCAATAGTTTTTTTTTTGTTTGTTTTACTTTATGCATTTATTCGTGCATTCCTTTGTCCTTAAGGATAATGCCACTTTGATGCCATTCTTTCATGGCCTTTGCAACATTTGCAATGTCATTTTGACATGGGTGGGCGGACCCTAGGGCAGCGTGCTGGCTCGAAGCATCTTGGCTAACCAGTTGGCTCTGTGTATGTGTGAGTGAGTGAGTGTGTGTGTGTGTCTAATTCGGCTATGCAGCCTCGAAGGCAGATAGAGGCAGAGAGAGAGAAACACCTTACTCTCTCATGGTTTGGCTTTACCTCTATAGTGTAGTTATTATCAGGCCATGGCAAAAGGGGTGAGGAAGGGGCCTCTGTAATAGTTTTTATAGGTTCACCACTGCCCTGTCTCTGCACCTGGCATTTATCATCCCCCGGAGGTGTAGCAAATGATTTTAAATTAATAAGCAGGTACAGGATGGGGTGACTGTGATGGGATAGGATGCCCTGAGCAGAGAGAGATGAATAACTATCTGCACAGTATACAGTAGAGCCTTCCATTCCGGTTGACTCCATACTTAAGTGTCCATATGGCTAAATCTTTTTCGCAGTGTAGCCGCAGCCATAGTCTTAGAGGACCATTGGCACAGAGTTACTAGAATCCACAGAAAAACAAGTAGTACAATCTTTTGGTAAGGCTGGATCTAAAACCACATTTCTAAAACTCAGTCCCTGTTGTTATCTTGGTCCATTAGTTCACATACAAGTAAGACACTTCTAAAAACACAAAGACATGATCAACATTTCAGATGTCTGTTCCACACAGCTTCTGCCTGGCCCCCTGGGTCTCTCTTCTTTTTTCAAGTTGTGCCTTGGCTGGCAGCAACAGTGGCTGTGCTCTTGTCTTCACTTACATTCAGATTTTAACATTAATAGGTGCAGTAAAGCTCTGACATGCACCTTGTACACACCCATGGATAGTTTCCTTTTGTTTAGAGGCCTGTTCTTCATGACAGGGGTCACTGGAAACTCTTACTGTCAAGTCATCAGTGACATTTAATCAGAACTCTTTGAGTCACATTTTAGCGCAGAACTCTTTGCTAACACGAATTTAGGTATTTTAACCCAAAGAATTATCTTTTTTTTAAACCCATGCAAGTAGTTTGGGTCTCTCAATTAAACCAGGCACTGTGCAAAAGTTAAAACAACTGAGTGAAAATAGAAAAAGGCAAACATGGATCCTGGATTAATGACTTCATTTTATGCTAGGGAACTAGATATGTCTAAAAAAAAAAAACAAGAGCGTATCTTTGATCATTTGATCATTTAAATAAAAATGGTATGTGAGCTGATCAAATTACCACCCAGCACCTCCAGTGATCTGTTCTTCTTTTTTACAGTGTGGAAGCAGCTTGTGAAGTGAACATGCAGTACTGCTGCGTTAGTGTTGTTTTATTAGTCAATGATAATAGGCCAAAAGGTAGGAGTACTCAACGGGTAGCTATCTTTCATTATCGCCTTTTAGCAATGTTTGGCTTTTGACAACATAACTGATTTTTATCTTCTGATGGCTGTTGCCCACTGCTGTGAACAGGCCATTGTGGTTCCAGGTATTTAGATGTTTAAAGTCAGAGGAGAAGCATGGTGGGAGTTAGAAGTAAATAGCATGTGTGAATGAATTTTTATGCAGTGCCCCCAGCCCGCTCAGATTTCAGTTGGAAAGATGCCTTTGTACCAGAAGTATTACAGTTTTTGCATTTTACAATCCCACCCACACAAATGGGGTTGCACACGTATAAAGGTACATGAACTCGGAAAAAATAAAAATTTGGTATACATGAACACATTTTTCCTTGATGATTCTAAAGAGTATGTTTAAATACAATCCCATGAGGCACAGAGAGAGGAGACAGAGAAAGAGCGAGAACGATTGCTCATAAAACAAGTAATATGAAATACACGATCTACAGTTTTTTTTTTTAATGTTTTTAAAATACAAGCTTTTTTTGCAGATTTGTCCAAGCAGAGTGACTTCAATTCTTTACTTAAAATTTGCCAGGAGACAAGAACAGTGTCATTAGATTGTTCATTATGCTTTTCAGCTACAGAGGAATATAAGCCAGAGAAGTTAATTCCCTCAAAATTAATTACTTTTCCAAACTTTGTTGGACTCTCAGTCATTTACATATTTTTAATCCATGTCAGAAAAAGTAAATGTCTAGTACATTACATGTCAGAAGAAGTAAATGTCTAGTTCATTACATTGCAAGCGGTGCTTTACTAGTAGAGGAACGACTTCTACATTTGTTTTTCCAGGTTTCTTAACTGCAACAAGGCAAAAAAGGCCACAAGGACATCAACCGTATGTATGCAAGGCTGCACTTAACACTGTTAAGCAGGTATAAAGGCTTACCATTTTCATTAGCATACATTAGTATGTAAGCTAGCTAAGATTAGCAAATTAGTCATTATAATATAGATGTTGAAATAGTCCACAAAATAGAAAAATCTTTTAGGACACATAACAATCTGAACCAGCTTTCACTGCCAGAAATGCAGTTGTCAGTGAGATTATTTTTCTTCTTTAAGACCACAATACACCAAACCAGTGATGACACTGCAGTCCAGACTGGGTTATCAAAGTCAAAAAATCTAATATCATAGCCCGGTCTGGACTACAGCAGCAGACTGACAAAATAACATTGCCCTTGTGTGACCCAACGGCATGGCAGAAAACGTCATGGTGATCAGCAGGGTGAAATACAGTGGAGTTTATGGTGTATTGATCTAAGTGATTGATATTCAACCAGATATTTCACTAAATTGACTAAACTTTCTATATGTACAGATAGCATGTTCCGCTGTTGCAAAATGATAGAAATCTATACTGGTAGTTAGACCACATGCATTAAAAAAGCTTAATTTTATAGTGTCGCACTGGTAAATCCAATTCTTCCTCAAAGAAACAGACAAAGAAAATAAATTCCTTTTTCTCATGGATTCAAGGATTCAAGGAAGCTTTATTGTCATTGGCATCACATGTTTACATGAGGTGGAATGAAATTACGTGAAACAGGATTAAAAACAGGATTAAAAAAGTAAGTAAATTAAAAAAAAAACAGAATAACAAGTAAGAAAATAGAGTGCAACAACCTGAGTACCAGTATAGAGTACGGATATATAGGTATAAATACTTTAGCAACAAAAGCGCATGATGACAAGCACTGATAAAGTGACGGTGTCAGTAAGTGTCGGTAGTGATTAAGGTGCTACAGTAAGTTTTTATTTAAGAATGGCTTATTTATATTTGGCATAAAATCTTTGCTCTGAAATAAAAGGTTTCATGATGTCCTCTCATTTCATGCAAGTGCGTGCAGTTATTGTCTCATGAGATTGTAAAAAATTGTAAAAATAAACGAAACATTAGTGATTTTCCATGCATACGTTTTTTAATTGTGACAGAAACAAGAATGCTGTAGGCTGGTCATGTATTAATGTGCACCTCCAAACACAGAAGATACATAATCAACTGTGTACTGCATTAAAGGGCTGACATTTTTTGATCAGAAATTAGGCTGTTACCTTACAAAGTGTTTACATTGCAAGTAAAACAAATTATGAAGTATAGTCATTAAAGAATAAGAGGTTTTTATGAAGTTCTGACTGCCTGGGCTTTTAGTTATGTGTTTTTTCTTGTTTTGAATGAACCATCCTTCATGTTTTGTAGCTCAGTAATAACTTGTTAAAGCTCTTTCTTTCTGCGTCCCTCTTGTAGCTTGTAACCTTGTTTTTGATGTCTGATAGCTGAAGCAAATTGGGGTTCTTTGGCTTTGTTTGCCTTCCACCCTTAGTAAGAATAAGTATAGCATGAATAGTATGTTCTAGAGCTATTGTACAATTTAAAGAGTAACTGAAACACAGACTAACTCTCTGAGTTGGACGAATGATTTGGGTATATTCGCCCTGGCAGTTGTGTCCAGGCTTATTGCCACTGTTTTCACTGGCAACAAACCTGTGAAACTACCATGAAGTGTCCTCCTGTCTCAGAAAGCAACACATAGCCACTGTGCTGAAGCAAATTATTATTTTTTTAGTGTGTAGAGGAAGAAGTTAGAGCAGCAACCTAGAACTGTCTTTTTTGCCTATGCTGCTGAAAACATTATAGCAACATGATTCATTTTTTTCTCTTTGTTTTTCTACGCTTCATAACTCTATTATTATATCGCACCAATATAAGAATATGTGCAAGACACAAGCTGAAGGTATGCATACTGAGCTGGTGTGTTGGATGCATACATTGTATACTTTCCTCCTTGTCCAGTAGAAATTACATCGCTTGTAGCTCAGTATGATAAGAAGTGCCACATGGGTGATGCTGTGAAAAAATCAGAGGAAGTCAGAGAAGGAAAGAAAGGAGGAGTAGCGTGAAAAGGGAGCATGGTGATGAGGAAAAAGAAGAAGGTACAAAAAATGACGGGAAACACTAGAGAGATCAGTTTGACATCTAAACACAAACACTCAAATAACTCCAAAGGTTATTCAAAGGTAGTTATCACACATAAGCCCAGTACATCAGAAGGAAACTTTCTCGGGTTTGCATAGCATTTCTGCAGAATAAAACAGGTCACATTGGACAGAAATCCATCTCCAGGGCTTGTCACATCCCTCTGTTTGTTATGTAGTCTTTCAGTGAGCCACAGCGCACCAGATTAAGGGGGCCTCGCTGGTACATCTCATCCCGTGCACCAGTGACATGAGGCAAGCACACACACCTGCATAGTAGACAGATATTATGCAGCATAACGCTCACTTGCACATCTGTTGAGGAAGAGACTGGATGATTTATTTATTAGCACCCAATTAAAACTTCAGGAACAAGAACACTTCAATGGGAATATAAATATCAAATAGAGCAAGCTCTACACGACTATTTAGTCATGCAATCTGGCTTTTTCACCACGGCATGCTAGAGAAAGAAAGAGAAGCGGAAGATCAGGAAATGGAAATGGAAACACTCAGATCTTTTGCGCCGCAAAAGAATCCTTTATTTCACTCTTGTCATTTTCACCACCTCGTCTACTCTTTCTTATGATTTCTTTTTCATGTTCCTTTTTCTTTTGTTCTTAAAGGAAACAGGGTCGGTATTTCGTTTTGACAGAAGCTCTGACCACAGTATAGGCCAATCGATTGGCCTCATGGTTTAGTGCAGGAATAAATGTTGTGGGCATAGCCAAAGGCTGGAGAGGACTGATTGTGTGGCATTTGTTAAGCTCACCAGGAGTCAAGAGCAGTATTGTCTGGGTGAATATGGATTTCAGCATAGCTGAAAATGGAATAACTGCTTTCATTGCAATCAGATGTGCGCATGAAGTCGCTGTAGCTGCAGGTAACATGCAAACATATTGTACACAGACACATATCTTATCTGTCACTGATGCTCTTTCTAGATATAATACTTCATCATACAGCAAAGGAGGGATTTTTTGATGTTCGGGACACGTGCCCTACTTCCTCTTGAATTAATCTGTCAAGACTAAGATACTTTTAAGGATAAGTGTCTTTTCTCACACAAGATCTGGGATTCATTTGAAAGTCATTACTTAATTAAAAAAGATTGGTATCAGGAGGTTAAAGAAGGGGGGAAATCCTCACAAGAGAATAGCTAATTTCCACAGAGATATAGACATCAATTATACTTGTAAAAATACACTCAGGGGAAAAAAAGTACAACTAAAATGTGCTATAGAGCTCTCTTTCAGTATGTATAGAAGGTAATACAACAAACCTTTTAAAAAATAAAGTGAATGGCATCAGTAATGAAGAAATTCAGGGTGTTTTTTTATTGAAATGGTCAGATCACTTGTTCTACAGTGATTTGTAATGCACAACCACAACCCTCCTTTCCATATAAATGTCAGCATATAAATAAAGGACAGAGTTTCAGAGTGGCATAACAAGGATCTTGCTGTCATGCTTGTATGTTGGTACCTCAGTAAAGGTATATGTCATTTACACTTGCAAAGATGGAAGAAAAGCTGCTCCAGATGGGGATATGTTGTATATTTTGTGCTCTTTTATATTGTATGCACATTTACTGAACCTTCTTCTTTGTATTAAGGCTTAATTGGTACTGACTTTACTGACTTTTTAAAGAGACCTCTCTTCTCTTTGCATATACTTGGTTTGCTGTACCCTTTGTTCTAGTCTTTTTAAATGATTGAGAGAGACCGAGGGAGACTGAAAATGAAGGAGGGTGGTGGGGGGTGTCTTGTTAAAGACAAGTTAAATCACTCAGAAAACAGCAGCACATCTGTAAAATTAATAGAAAAGCTTTTCATAACAGGGTGCTGTCTGACATGCTGGCAGTCTGCCACCTATCATCGGAGTGTCCTTATTACCTCTGACATATTAGATGTGATGTGTTCTGTGGCTCTGGTAATAAACTAGAACCACCCCCACTCTACTGACAGGTCCACATCATCAATATGTCCCATTTGATCCTGTCTTAGCCTCTTTCTCCTGCTGCCATTCATTTAGAAAGGACAGATGGTCAGATAGGTGAGGATTAGATGTAAGGAGAAGATGCTAATATTTGTTGATGATATGCACATATATTTTGACTCACTTTATGAGTGTGGGTTTTAAATATCTGTGAGCCATTTGAATGTACTATATGTGCCAACATGTGTATCTGTCTCACTTCTCCTTTCATCAGTCTTCAGCTGAACACTTCCCATCAACGAGCTGTCTATTTGACAGAGACCTTCTTTTGCCGCAACGTCAGAAGCAAGACAAGGCCTGAGCAGGGCAGTGGGACCTGGTAAAGATTTGTCAGACTGGTCGAAAAGGAAAACCTGCACACAGGCCAAGCTTAGGATGATTTATAGGGCTTATTTCTGAGAATGGTAAAGTGAAATTAATCATGTTCCCACCTGACATCGCTGCTCAGCAGTGATAAATGACAAGCTGCCAGGGATAGACAGTGAGCCATCCATGTAGCGCCTGCCGATGTGCTCTTTCCTCAGATAGCCTGACCTGGGGTGCTGCCTTGCCAGATGCCCCCCATGGATGGCCGGTACCAGGCGCACCGGGGCCAACCCTGTCCCCTCCCACTCTAACCCCCCCCCAGCTGAGTACCCATGCAGGGGCCTAATGACTTGGGGACAGGCTGCCAAACAGATGGAAAGTGGAACAGGGCTTACCTCATCAGGTATCAGTGTTGTCTGATGCCAGGTCCTGTTAAGGCCACAAAGCAAGTGTTGAATTCACTTCATTTCGGTTTTATTTATATAGCACCAAATCAAAGCACTCACTTCAAGGATCTTTATACTGTAAGATAAAGATTCTACAATAATAGCATTACAATATACCACAATACAAAACAATACACATCCTGAGTGTGGGAAACTAAATCTGTACTGGAGATAGAAGCTGTATTTTCTAATTATACTGCTTTTTTCACAAGTGGGGAAGTAGAAAAATGTGTATATGTACATACTGACTGTACACCTGTCACGTCTTTTGACTGAAATGAAGCGTGAATGGATCTTTCTTCACAGCAAACATTTCAACAGGCAAAGAAATGAAAATGACAGGTGTATTTAGTGACAAATAAGTTATGGCTGCTGTCCACTTAGAGGGTGTCCAAGTATTGTGTCTTATGGGACTATCTAAAAGCATTTGTGCCATTGCTGCTGTCGTTAATTAAAATTGTGATTTGGTTCCAAAAAAAAGTTACATCTGTGACGTATCAGATTTGACCTAGAAGTTATTCTACAACATTATGGAATATGTATGTTAAAAATACATAGTGATAAAAATCATACACTAATATATGAATGTTGAATATTATGAATAGAACTGTGATGATAACAGAGACACATACAGTGCAATCTTTCAGTTACACAGGCTTGTGTTTAACTTCTAACATCTTAGTGCACAACTTACACACCTGCTGTGTCACAATGAGAAAAAAGTTAAATAGTAATAAACTCATGTAGTATATGAATGTTTCATAATATTAATAAAACTATTTAAGCCAACAAAGTGCACTGAATCACATTTCAATGTATAGTGCATACATGCAAATATTTTCAGCTCACACAGACACACACACACACTCGTCCCTTGTCTCTCGGTTGTACAGCAGATATTGTGCTTGATTTCTTACATCTCACTGCACACCTGTCACATTCAACACCCACACAAGCATAAACACAGACACACATTTTACTGGGGATGACACTTGATGCGGGGCTGTTAAAACAAAGTGTTTTCTTTATTTTCTCCAATATTAGATGTAACGCTTTTTAAAGAAGACTTTATTGTAATCACATTATATTTTTCAGTAACACATGCTACCTTTTATTGTACTTAATTCAGTAATCACATTACAGTTACAATTATGTCATCACTTGTGTCACAGAGGTTTTTCACTTATCTGCAGAATGGACAACTCACGCCTCATTCTTAAGGCACATTTGCTCTACAATCAGCTCATTTTGATTCAGGGAAGAGGAAAATAGCAGAGCAGTCCACAGTTTCTGAGGAGTAAAGGTATGGACATTACTTTTATTTTTATTGGACCAAAGAACAATATTCCAATGGCCAAGAGCAAACTGAGCCTAAGATGAAAACAAATTCCCAGTTCTGCTAACGCAACTTTGTCACTTTGCAGAAATCTGCTGACCGGGTGTGCAAAGTCAGTGAAGAGTGACGTTATTCCTGAGGGTATGCCAACCCTAGCCCAGCAGCCTAAAGTTTAACAGGAAGCAAAGGTAGTGACAAGCAGTCAGATGTCCAGCATCCCACATTTCGCTGCTCTGTTCTTCATAAGTAATACATTCTATAAACTGTGCATATTTTAAACCAGAAAAGCTTTGAGAAAGCTAAAAGCTGTCTAAGGACCTTGAAATAATAATTCAAGTCTGTAGCTGACAAACAACTAAAATATGATAGTGTGTGTGTATATATATATATATAAAAAAAAAACACCCAGCACGCCCCTGCGGGCGGTTTATCCTTCAAGCTCGGGTCCTCTACCAGAGGCCTGGGAGCTTGAGGGTTCTGCGCAGTATCTTAGCTGTTCCCAGGACTGCGCTCTTCTGGACAGAGATCTCCGATGTTATTCCCGGGATCTGCTGGAGCCACTCGCCTAGCTTGGGAGTCACTGCACCTAGTGCTCCGATTACCACAGGGACCACTGTTACCTTCACCCTCCACATCCTCTCGAGCTCTTCTCTGAGCCCTTGGTATTTCTCCAGCTTCTCGTGTTCCTTCTTCCTGATGTTGCTGTCATTCTGAACCGCTACATCGATCACTACGGCCATCTTCTCATGTTTGTCTAGCACCACTATGTCCGGTTGGTTAGTCACCACCATTTTGTCCGTCTGTATCTGGAAGTCCCACAGGATCTTAGCTCGGTCATTCTCCACCACCCTTGGGGGCGTCTCCCATTTTGACCTCGGGACTTCCAGGTTATACTCGGCACAGATGTTCCTGTACACTATGCCCGCCACTTGGTTAAGGTGTTCCATGTATGCCTTGCCTGCTAGCATCTTGCACCCTGCTGTTATGTGCTGGATTGTCTCTGGGGCATCTTTACACAGCCTGCACCTGGGGTCTTGCCTGGTGTGATAGACCCCAGCTTCTATGGATCTTGTGCACACAACTACAAAAGTGACAGAAGATAAAAATCTTTACTTTGATTTTTGAGACTGGGTTACATAATAGGGGATGCTCAGGACAAAGGAGCACTTTGTATAATGGGACGTGATGTCTGATTTCTTTGCCAAACGCAGCCCTTTGTGTACTTGTACTTTGCCTTGACCTTCATCACTTTTTTATTTTTTACTATTGAAATCCTGATGAGGACCATTTCTCCAAATACTTTCCTTTTTTCATATTATTTTCAGACAAAAGATTTACTTACACAATGTGTCCTTCAATAAAACATTCAAATATGTGAATACAGCGATGGCCCTTCTAAACAACCTGGCAGATTATTTAATTTTAAGATGTTTTATCTGGACCCTGTACTCTGAGTTATATGATGTCGCTCACTATTAGGGGCAACATTCATCCACCTGCTCACCTCACGTTTCTGTTTGGTATACAACATTTATCTGAGCATTCAGAGCATGGCAAACAATTCCTCCCTCATTAATGTCAGCAGTGACATTGCAACATTGGTTGTACTATTATTTCCCATAAGTCAGGTTAAGCTATTTATTGCCCTAAACAATAATGTAGACATTAGGGGCCTTTGATTGAATGTCCATGTTTCCCTGTTGTTCTGTTTAGACGTGCATGCGCACATGAAAAATGACTCCCCTGAAAACCCCAAAGCAGTCACCTATGGCATGATTTCACTCTCTCCCATGAAAATAAATATTCTTTACCCTTGACAGCAACATAATTAATAGTGATGTTTAGCAGGTCCATTTCAACGGACCCACTTAATCTAATTTTGTTTCCACTCCACGATTTGTAAATTACGGCAAAACGACGCGCCATTTACCACTGTCTCTGTCTGCGACAATGGCAATTTTTCTTCCTGTGTAATTCTCTCTTTTTGTGGCTCTCTTAGCAGAGGATTTTAAAAAAAGAAACACTCATCTCTTCTTTTCTCCTCTTCCCCCCTGCCATTCTTTCTCCTCCTTTCTCCACTTTTCCTTCAGCTGCTTTCCAACTCCCTTACTCCCCTCACTGCTTTTCTGTCCAATTTAGCGGCATTCTAAGCCGCTGAGACCCTCCAACACATTAGCTGTTTTACAGCTTCCCCAGAACACATTATGAGCACTGATCTAAAATGTCAGCACTACAAATGCCTTGTCCACATTCCATTATTTGCCACTAAATGTTAAGCGTTTATATTCACACAGTGTTACATTGACATTTTAGAACAAGAAGTGAGAGTGTTGCCTGGTGATTTTGCGCCACCATTACACATCATTTGTGAACATGCTAACAAATGACAATCATCCAGGTGTCCAAAGACCTGTTTCCTTTTGTTCACTGTCCAGAGAATTGTCAGAGGGAAAAAAAATACTTGATATGATGGAGTTATCTATTCATAAAAAATCTCTCTTGAAGTACTGACGGGGAAAAGGTTACGCCAGCCTCCGAAAACTGGAGACATTTAGCTCCAAATGTCACAAAAGAATATTCTACTTAATAATAAGTCATGAAACGAAAAACCTGTGAAACATGACTATGGAAATGTTTGAGATTACTCAGCGTGAAGTAGCAAAAAATATGTAAATCACTCAAGGTGGTTATTTTCCAACATGTTTGCTTGATATTCTGTGACATGGTAACACTCAAGTTTACTTGACGCTGACATTTTCACACCTGATATGTGCAGAGTGGGTTCTGTTTTTTAAGTCTTGGACATCATAGCATAGTTTAACGTGTAGAATCTAGCCAGAAAAAAAAAAGAGGACTTTGAATTAATGAGTCGAGGCAAAATGTTTGAACAAACTTCTTAGCTCCGAAGGAGCGCAGGGGCTCGACCCAACAAGAATTCACAATGTCAGCTAGGTGGACTGTCATTTTAAACTTGCCACAGAGGACTGATGAAGCCTGACAAATACCACCCGGTTAGAAGAAAAGAGAGAGAAAAAAAGAAAATACAATTAGCAGGCTCATTGGACAGGGCAGAGGTACCCATTTATTTAAACTGCTGCTTGACAGCTACTAGCTGGTATCTCTGAATTTCTGTTTTGTGCTCTTCTGTTCTCTGTGTGTGCCTGAGTCTCTGCGTGTAACATATTTGGATCTCAGCTATTTAGTTGTGCTAGTGCCTCGTGTACTTTAGTTGATAACTGCTTTTATTCTCAGCCAGAAGTGGCCACACAGTTTGGCAACATTCAATCCCCACATTAGGCTCCGTAATGAACAATTATCTAAGTGAGACATGCATGGGGGGGAAGCAGCTTCTGGGAGGGATAACTAGGGTTGTAGAGAACAGTGATTGATTGAGTATCTTGCGGCCAATTCCTCCGTGACATCCGTGTTATCAAGTGACAGCAAGACGAAAATCAGTTTATTTGAGAAGGCTATTCCCTGAGAGAGTGGGAAAGAGAGAAAATGAGAACAAAAAAAGACAAAAGACTTGAACTGAAGGAGGAGGGTAGACAAAGAGGGGAGAAGAAAGAGAGGCTGAGAGGGAGAGAACACTAAATATGTTTTCAGTACAGCCATGGCAGACAGAGATGATGAACACAGTGTATTGATTGGGTGGAGCAACCTGTAAAACAAGGTCCTTTTGAGCTATGTGGCTATGGTAAATGACTTCACGATGTTCGGCCTTTGTTTTGTTTCCAGTCAGTGTCAGAGCCAGTAGTACTTCCACAGAGCACTACTGTAGACAACTTGGAGAGACAGAGCTCTTTGGATGCTTGTGTGTGCGTGAGGTGTTCGAAGTGGGCATCCACTGTAGTCAAGCATTCGGGTGATGTCTCTGAGGGACTGCGAAGCGGCCAAGCAAGAGTCTGCTGAGGTGCAAACATAAAAGAACGGGGAAATTTGTCAGAGCTGAAGTGAAAAAGAGTGAATTACATCGTTATGCTCAACCCACTTGCCTTCCAGCTTTCTGTTCCCACACACATTTCTTGTCAACTTCAACCTATTTTGAGCAATATAAAAAAATTATCTAAAAGATGGCAATAATCACATCTGTCACTGTATTTATAAGTGCTGTTTAGCTGCACATTGTGATAGAAATATAGCACTCGGGAGATATAAAAATAAAGTACACAGTTAGATGCATTTATTGTAAATACTTCACATCAAGGAGAAAGAGAAGCGCAAACTCACTACACCACTTATCATCACCCACACTGTAAAAACAAATCGTGATATAAAAGTATTTTACAGTTTTGTACTGTTCTTCTAGAATATCATTAAATTCACATAAATAGACTGTGATTTTACATTTCAAATGTTAATTAACGTAAAATCACTGTAATTGTAATAATTGTGTTTTTTGAATGTATCTGTCTGTACATATGCATATTTAGATTGTTAAAATACATTCACAAATGCATCATAATTTCACAAATATTTGTCCGTTATTTGAAAGATTGAACTGTTAGATTTAAATGTAATGCTGTGGAAAAAATGATTCGTATAAACTTTTTTTTACATCAAATAATAATAATAATTATTATTACTGTTATTTAGGGCGATCGTGGCTCAAGAGTTGGCAGTTTGCCTTGTAATCAGAAGATTGCCGGTTCGAGCCCCGGCTCGGACACTCTCGGTCGTTGTGTCCTTGGGCAAGACACTTCACCTACCACCTACTGGTGATGGCCAGAGGGGAATTATAAAGTGGAATGGTAAAGTGCTTTGAGGGTCTCAAAAAGCTATATGAATGCAATCCAGCTGCCGGAATATTACTGTTTTTTTAGGATATTTGTTTTACGGTGCAGTTTTAAAGACTGTGCTCTCAGAGAGTATTTAAATAATACGACAACTTATGTTTAACCGTCTTTCCAGATTTCGTCCATATAACTTTCAGCTCTTATAGCCTTCAGGCCTTTCCATTCATAAATACAAGATAGAAAGAAGCCAATTGTCCAAGTCACCCGCAATGTGACATGATCACAAAAAAGAGCACTTCTGACCTCTTGACACGCGGCCAAGTAAGAGGTGTCCAAAACTGTCCTTCAGGCACAATGCTGAGCAGATCAATTAATAAATAAATGTGTTTTGCAGTGGACTGAAGTTTACCTAAAAACTTCATAGCAAATGACTCTGAAGAGTCTGAGAGACAGAAAGACATGTAGCACTGAGGATTAAAGCAAACAGAAAAGTGGTTGATTGGCTTACAGTAGTTGGGAATGGCTGGACCTTAGTAAGGAAAGAAGGGGCGATTTACTGGAAGCTTCAACATCTAGGAATGTAGGCAGATGAATAAATACAGTTTGTCCTTATTAAACATATTGACCACAAAGAAATGAGTTAACTGTTACTGGTTGGACTACGAGAGTTTTCAACATCCTCATTCTTAAGCTACTCTTTGTGAGTAAAGTTTGATTTTTGTTTTTTTTTGTTTTTTAATTCAGTCTTTTAAAGCAACAGAAAACCTTAACGAATTATGCTGGGTGATTGTGGTTTACAAACTGTTAGTTAATTTGATTAGAAATCCAATCCTCATGTCATGAATTTTGGTTGGAGGCTAACACTTTTACTTACAATTGGATTTGGTCTCTGGCTTTAAATAAATCACTTCTGTCTCATTTAAGCAGCTTGACTTAATGTTCTACTACTATTCTCTCTCCCAAACATCCATAATGATTGACTCACACAGATTGAAGTTATATTAACAGACTGTTTTGCATGTCCCGTGGTGCTCTTCTTACAGTGGGGCTCTTAATCCAGCCCTTTAGGTGTCTACTTATGTGCTTTTATGGATGATGGAGCCAACACTGAGCCCACGTCTATGGCACCTACAGCCTTTGCATTTTTCCATTTGCACTTCCTTCTTGGGTACAGCAATACACAGTTTTTACACAAAAGCCTTATATAATGAGAGTGAGAGAGGCTTCTATTATTTATTCAGGTGGAAATGGTTTTTCAAAAGCACCCGACGCCTCCTTGCATTTTGGTCTTCTCAGTTGTTATCTCTTCTGTTTTTCACCATCTCGTCCTCTATTTCTTGGCTAATGTGCATGTTGTGTGGCATGTATGCATTTGTACTGCCACAACAGTGCTCGGAACAAAACATAGAGCTCCTAGCATTTCAATTAGGCTAGGTCCCTCTCCTACCATGCAGTCGTCTCCTTAAATGAATATTTGCACAGTATCGATTAGCATTAAACCCACAGCGGTGTCTTTCATTTGCATGTAGCAGCCAAGGAGGATCATTGGGGGAAAATAATAAATGACATTAGCCATGAAAAAGGAGGAGAGAGGGAAAAAGCTATGGGATGCAAGAAAAGAGATGGAATCTAGGTTGTGTGGGTGGTGGCAAAGATATCAAAAAAATATTTTCTCTCAACAGGGTTTTCCTTAATAATCCAACCATTATCTTGTGTTTCTCTGCTCACCATTGGGCCTCAGACTACCATGCTTTGCAATCTGGCCCTCATCAGCGCAGACAGCCAGATAGAGAGAAGAAGCAGTGAGGCTGGCAGTAGTGTAAGGGGTTGCAATGAATGGTTGGCCGGGCACCTCACTGTAGGATACCAGAGAGATAATAATGTGTGGAGGCAAGCAGGAGCCGTGTATGTCTTGCAAAAGAATAATTGCTACCCTTTCAAGAGCCATTTCTTAATTGGCCTGGCTGTTGTTGAGGGGAACTTGGAGAGGAGACAAGTGAGAGAAAGACTGAGAGTAAGACAAAGAGAAAGAGTCAGAAGAGGACAGGGAGAGAGGAGAGCAGAGGAGAGGAAAAGTCTCCTACTCACAACTCATTGTGTGCCTGCATGTGTGTATGTCTATATGTCAGGGGGGCTGGTGTAGGTGTTGCTGAGACTTCTCTGCACCTCTGTTGCCCTGGGAGCAGTAGTCATGGAGCCGATCTTCAAGAAGATATTTCACACACGCACACACTGGCACTGTAGCACACATCGACTAAATGGATGCAGGCTGACAGCAACAGAAATGTAAAAAAAAAAAAAAAAGCTGACCAAAACAACTAAATACACATGGCACGCAGTGCACTGTACTATAAATTTTTGACAGAGCTTGCAGTTTAAAAGAGACATTTATTTATTTACAGTACTGTGCAAACGTCTCGAGTCACCCCCTAGTTTCCGTCCAAGGAGCCAGACTTTCTTGTAATTTTTTAAAGTGTTCTTGAACAATAGTTCTCAAGGATTTCGGAAGGACATTCAAATGTTTTCTTTGCACATTGGCTGTGTTTTCATTCATTTTCAGTCCAGGCCTTGCACCTGAGCATTTTCAGAGGAATGTTTTGTTTGTTAAGACACTTAACACTGACATGTGAATCATTCAAGCATTAAAAAAGCACATCCTAGGGACGAAACAGTGTTGTGTCTACACATAACAGACAATTTACAGTAACAAAGACAACATTTTAAATTGTACCTGTAGGCACATATTATTTTGTATATATCCCTGTTGATTGTATACATTTATTCCTGCTGTCTACTATTTAAATTTTATTCCATCACAGTGGGTGTGGAGTGCCCAAAAATTTAGTTGTACATGCGCAATGACAATAAAGAGCTGTTCTATATTGGCAGCCTTTTGCAAAAACACATCATTTGTTCCTTTTTCTTTAGTTGAATTTATGAACCATGCTGAAAACAAGACAGTTCGACAGGCATAAAACAATATTTTTGGACCAAAAGGGTGATTTGCAGGAATGTATTATTTGAAAACTTGGCATGCTGTGCAATGTGTCCTAAAAACTGGACGAACCTGGACACGTGGAAGCTAAACAACTATAGCACATGAATAGTATCTGAAAGTCATGTCCTTAAGAAATAGGAGAAAATCTAGCAAAGACAAACGAACCTAAGAAATGCATCTGGCCATCGAGCTGATCTACTGTTCTCTGAAGCCTCGTAAGAAATTGTCTCAGTGGAAGGATGCATGTCAGGAAACAATTTATAGGAAGGGAAACAAGGAGAAAAAGGTTTATGGGCACTAAATTAGACAAGAGCTGGACTCTAAATCTTATGGTTTCATGGCGTGATGAATCCATTTAAAAATTTCCGGCTCCACTCATTCATTGTTAGTATGAACAGAAGAAGTCAGGAGTGAACAGTAAGTGTCTACAGTTATCGGCTCTGTCATGGTTTTGGTCTGTATTTCAGCCAATGGTCAAACCTGATGGAATTATGAAAACAGAGAAATACAGTGAAATTTTGATCCTCCTACCAATACCACTTGGAAAGTGCCTGATTGGTAACTTTTTCTCTATGACAATGATCCCAAACACACTACTAGTGCAGTAAAAGCATACCTGGATAGAAAAACACACAATGGAGGATATGGTTATAGATCTATGATCTCAACATATTTCATGCAATGTGGGATCTTTTTGACGGAGAACAGGACAAAAGGCAGCCAAGAATATTGACTGTCCTTCATGGAGCCTGAGTAACTATTTCTCAAGACAATATTAATATAATATTCATATTACAAGAAGCCTGCCAAGGAGAGTTCAGGCTGTGTTGAAGAATAACACTGATTATGTCAAATTTTGACTTTCGGGCTTGTTAAAATTGTACAAACTCTGTTTTGTTTGTTTCAATAAATGCACTGCACTTTCCCATTTTCTATATAATAACAAGCAGAGATGGGCAGTAACGCGTAATCCGATTACTTTTTTCAAGTAACAAGTAATGTAAGGGATTACTATTGGAAAAAGTAATTAGATTACTGTTACTTTCCCATAAGAATGCTGTGTTACTGCGTTGCTAAACCATGATTTTGTTTGTGTGAGTGTCTCATGACAATGACAAGCGTGTGCGACGTCCGTGGCAGCAACAGACGTGTGTAGATCAACAGTGGACAATATGGAGTGCGGGTGAGAGTACGACCATGCAGCGTTTAAAGCATAGAAGTACTGACATTACTTTGAGTTTGATTCCATAAAAAGTGACAAAAATATTAGCGCCCACTGTACACTGTGTGAGAAAAACATTAGCGTGTGGGAAGAAAACTTCTTTCTACAGCGAAAAATCAAACTTCAAATCTGAGCAAGCACCTAGCAAGCCACCACTTGAATGTGAAATTCACAGAGAAACCCCCGGATCCTCCCACTGACATGACCACTGCGGCACCGGGCAAACCTCTGCCTGCTCCACTCCTCGTAAACAGGTGAAAATTAATTTAAGAGCAACAGGACTAACTGCCGCTGAAACTTTCATTTTATTTACGGTATTTTTTTGCTGTTTTTTACTTTCATCTACTTGAAAGAACGAATGAAAACACAAAACATTATTTTTTAAATGTCAAAGACAGTTGCATATAATTGATTTTTGCTTAATGCAATGTGCATGAAATTAAAAGATAAAAAAAAACAAAAAACATTTTTTTAAAAGCAGCTTTCCATTTGATTCAATTTTATCTGATGGATTATGCAAAAAAAAATTGAATTGGGCTGAAAGGTCTACTGCTTTATTACGTATTCAGGTCGTGTATCATGTTTTTAAAAATAACTTTTTTTCTTTTTTTTTTCGCCTGTCCTGTTTGGCTCTTTTGCCATCAGAATTATTGTCTAAAGGCAAAGAAAGATGCCCAACGGATTTACTTTACCAAATGGACCATCCCGGCCTTGCCGTATTGGTCTATCTGATTCACCTTTGCTTTTATTGTTTATTTTATTTTATTATTTAAAAAGTAAGTAACTAATTACTTTTTAAAATAAGTAATCAGTAATGTAACAGATTACTTTTTGGAGAAGTAACCAGTAATTAGTAACTAATTACTTTTTTCAAGTAATTTAACCAACACTGATAACAAGTGATTCTGTACTGTACAGCTTTTTGGGGGCAAATGTTTTGCTTTTTTTAAGTAACGCTTCTTTAAACAAGTGATGAGTCTCTTAAAGTCCAGAAAACAGAATAAACGGAATATTATTTGGGTTTTGAGGGAAACACGTGGTTATTGGAAAAGACAGACTATAATTTATAGATTATTTGGAGGTCAATTCAGTCCTCAAGGCAGCTGCATGTCAAAGCCTACCATAAGTGATGAACAAAGTTTGAAGCAGAAGTACTGTAAAATGCGTATGCCTCATAGCACTAACAGACCATGAAATATTTGCAGAAATGTAATAAGGTTAACAATCAATACTATTGATGTAACAATTACTTAGGAAGTGTGGATTTTCTGGCTTTCAACATAACCTTTCTAGTGTGCTTTCCTTTGTATTTTTTCTCCTTTAACTGCAAAAAATGCAGGACAGTACAGTAAGAGATATGTTTAATGTGATGTTATGTCGTCATCAACTGAAAGTGCAGAGAGACATTACGACTTTTTTCATTAGTGCTTAATTAATATGAAGAACTAATGAAAAAAATAACAAAAACACTGCCTTAATAAATAAATCAATTAATTAATATTAAGTGTACCAAAATGACAAGCTAAACGTGGTTAATTAATTTTAATATAACAAATGTGAGCAGATTGACAAGTTTAATTGTGTGTCTTTATATGAGTCCTCTTCTTATTCACTATTTTTTCTGGTTTTATTTTGTTTTAATTTCTTTATGCTTTATGCATCATTATGCAAATTAAGTTTGTTGTCATTCAAAGTGTGCAGGTCAAAATTATGAATTTGTTCTGATAAACATCATGTCTTGCTCGTACGCCAGATGCCGGGCTTATTTTCAATACAAATAGCTTCCTTTAGATAGGAGATTGCTACAGAACTTGGGTTCTTAGCTAAGAAGTGTGATCTCAGAGGGTGGGATACAGTATAAGTATTTTATGTGTTTATCCATAAAAATACAAAATTATACCAAGTGTTGTTATGTTGAAATTGCTCTTTAAATTCCTAGTCTACTCGCTTGATTCCATTCACTATCATACAACCGTGACTTCTTCTTTCTCTAACATGAAAAAGCCTTGTGATATTGGCAACAGACTTACCTGCAAGTGCTCAACTGCTCAACCTATTATCGTGTATTATACCTATAGAGTTAGGGTTAGGGTATTAAGCCACTGCTCCCACATTCTTCCAAACCAAAGGGTCAATCTCAATGTCCATATTTGCTGAACTGAGAACACATTCCATCAGAAAGAGTGTCCACGTGAAAAAAATAAACAGTCCTGAGTGATAGTATTATTTTCTGCTTCAGTTCACAAGTGATCTTCTTAGACAGCAATTTCTGTTCTTTTGGAGTAGGATTAAAGAATGATGACGCTCAATGGTTGATCCCATGATAGTCTTTGAATCAAGGTCAATGTTACTTCATTTATACCTGTAGGTAAATTTGGTTTAGAGAACAATGATAGCATTTGGTATCTCTTCACAAAACACACACCTGTTTAAACCTGACAGACACATATTTGGTAAACTGACATGATGAATCAAATCAAAAACAGTTCTTATTAAGTTTAGTATGGCAGCAGGGACAAAGCTGTTTTTAAAATGCTTTATCCTGCATCTTGGAACTAGAACCTCCATCCTGAGGGAAGAAGCTGAAATTCACTCCGTAGAGGATGGGAACCATTATTAAGAATTACCTGTTTAGAGTACAGGGAGGCTAAAC
>NW_005187409.1:5459987-5466213 GCF_000239375.1 Pundamilia nyererei | reverse complement strand
CCCCCCCCCCCCATCAATTCATTTTCAGTTAAACAAGCAGCTCCTGTTTTTTATTATTTATATTATTGCTATACAAAAATGTAACAGTGCAAATGCAATTTCCTTGCTGACAATTTAACCAAAAGGCATTTTAAGTGGAAATGGCATATCCTGAACATAACCATGTATAACATCCACAAAAGTTAAAAAGAGGTGCTTTGCAAAATGAAACTGCAGTGTGCCAAATAAATAAGTCGAATACGTATTTTTCGAACCCTTATAAGACACATTAAGCAGTCACATAAATCAAACTTTATTCAACTCATACTTCTTGCTTCCTCCACTTCTGTACCATTCACTAGTTAATGCTGAATTCTCTCGCAGCTGCTCTGTTCCTATGTTCCACTGCACGACTGATAGCCTTGAGTTTAAAATGCGCTTCATACGCATGTCTCTTAACAGTTGCCAGTTTGGGGTCCTTATACATACACAATATGGTAATATTATGTTGAAGCACAGTATGTATCACTCCGCGAGGCTCCTGCCTATGATAGCCGTAATGCTCCGACAATCCATCAAGCGGTGCAGCTTTGCAGCTTACCAAAGTCGCATTAAAACATCTTTTAACAGATTTTTGAGCGCCGTGTACCACATAAAATGGGTTTGAGGTCAGTAAGCATGACCAGAATTCATAAGGTGCAACGGATTATAAGGTGCACTGTTGATTTTTTGAGAAAATTAAAGGCTTAAAGTCCGAAAAATACGGTAATAACGTATAAAATAGTGCTTTGTTGTGTATCTGATGGACGAAAGCTAAACCAGTTCCACATCACTGAAGTTGAATTTTTACAAACCAATTCTGGTTCATCTGTTTCATTCAACGAGCTGCTTTTGCCCTTCTTATTCTCCGTCACCGCCATGCTTTTTCCGCCGTGTGCGTATGAAAACAAAGGCACTGCGCATGCGCATTTTACCCATAATCTATCGCGATATTTCATTTTCTTATCATTGCCTAACATTATACAGGTATACTGTGAACGGTTAATATGACCCAGCCCTACATCTCACTATGACTCAGTGAGTTTTTCTCTGTGACATCCCACTTCATTGTTTTATGTGTACACAGATACAGAAAGGCATAGAGAATTTAAGTTAAAAACTATAAGCTGAGATGTATTCTGGTACAATAACATATTAAATCCTGTAACTGGTTGGGCCATTCCAGAACCTTCATTTTGTTTCTTTGTTTTTTGAACTATTCAAAGGTGGACTTTCTGGTGTGTTTCAGATCATTGTCCTGCTGCATAATCCAAGCGCCCTTGACCTCTGGGCCACGATCGGATGGATGGGCATTCTCCTTCAAGATTTTCAGATAGAGAGAGCAGAATTCATGGTCCTATTAAATACAACCAGTTGTGAAGTAGAAAGAAGCCCCAGATCATCACACTACCACTACATTGGACTGTTGGTATGCATGTTCTCTTTATGAAATCCTGTGGTAGCTTTATGCCGGATGTAATACGATGCAAACCTTCCAAAAAGTTAAACTTGTCTTGTCTGTCCACAGATTATTTTCCCAAAATTCTTGGGGATCATCAAGATGTTTTGGGTTTTGCTTTTTTGACAAACGTGACCCAGTCTCTTTCTTATTGTTGAATCATGAATGCTGACCTTAAGTGAAGCAATCAAAGCCTGCAGTTCTTTAGATGTTGTTCTGGATTATTTGGTGACCTCCTGGATGAGACATGGATGTGCTCTTGGAGTAATGGTAAGGAGGGTACTCCTGGGTTGGTTCACCTGTGTTTTAAGTTTTCTACATTTGCAGATAATGGATCTCACTGTGATTCATCATAAAAAACAGCAAACATTTAGTATTTATTGGGGTTATTGTTGTCTAAAATTAAAATGTGTTTGGTGAGTTGTAACATGTAAATGAAAAAAAAGAAAAAAATATAGAACTCTCTGGAAAGGGGCAAATACTCTTTCACAGCACTGAAGCTTAAAGTGTATACATTTTATATATATATACAACTATCCTTTAAAGGTAACCAAAAACAAGCGCACTTGTGATATGATACAAATAGCAAAAGAAGATTTCTATCAGCCACAGAATCTCACACAGATCTTGGTGTAAAAAGTGGTTTTAAAGCACTGTAAATATATGTGCTACCCATTATCTTTACTGATCTTTCTCTTTGTAAATGATTATGCAAAACTGCCACAAGAGCAATAGAACATACATTTATGCATGCAGTTCATACAGATGTGAATGTTTTATTCCCAGATAGAAATTATAGACATGTTGTGTTTGCCTTTGATTGTCTGAATATTAAATATAAGAAAGACCTTGTCAAGACCCTGCAGAGAGCAACTCTTATTATTCTGCCTTAGACCTGAAAATTGAAATAAAAATTCTTTCATTACAGTTTGCACTGACTTTTCTCCAACACATTTTCTCAATAAAAGCATCTCTAAGTGCATCATTAACTCCGCAATGAGGTTCAATAATTCAAAACATTACAGTCCAAACTCTTCAATGCAACGGTATTTGTAAATGCAGTACATACTGTGTACACAGGTGCAACTTTTCCACCTAAAGATCTTCCTTCAGCAGCATTGAAAAAGGCATTCCTGGTGAGCTGGAAGTGATTGGATGTCAGCAGCTTACTATTACTATAATACCTCATCAGTCTGACAGCCCAGACAAACAAAAACCTCTATAGATACCAGCAACCGTGAAAATAATAAATGCAATGAAAAAGTTATCATAGAAACAACTCTACTACCTTGGCAAGCAAACCTTCAAAATTAAAACATAAGAAGATTTCAACAACTTGCTTTCATGGATTTATTTTACTAGTAAATAGAAAAATATTAAAGGCCAGATTTACTTGCACTACTGCAAAACCCTTAAATGGTGATACTGCCGGTATTTTTTTAAGAGGAGCAGTGTTCACGTTGCAATGTCTTTGTAGGAAGTTTCCTTTTAGATCACAAAATTTTATGAGGAATGAATCAGTGAATTTAACTTTGAAAAGAAATATGCCTTAATTTGTGCCTGATGTGGCTGTGATAGATGCTAGGTGTGTGTCTAAGAAAAAGCGCTGTCAGAACGTGCAGTGGGTTCATGTCAGTTGCTAAAAGCTTTGACCACGGTGCCAAAATTCTCTTGATTTCAGTGAGTGCTCACACCGAAGGTTTGAG
Source organism: Pundamilia nyererei (assembly GCF_000239375.1). Classification (NCBI taxonomy): domain Eukaryota; kingdom Metazoa; phylum Chordata; class Actinopteri; order Cichliformes; family Cichlidae; genus Pundamilia; species Pundamilia nyererei. The sequence continues at coordinate 5,463,030 of NW_005187409.1, read as the reverse complement.
CACTGAAAGTTTGAGCACTCTTCCCAAAGAGTGATACTAGCATTTCATTAAGGACAGATAACTTGGAAGAACTGAACATGATTTATTAAGAGAAAGAATTTAATGTATTTGGTGATTAGACTCCCATGACCAATCATGGCAGAACGGAAACCCAGCGATGATAGGATTATGACAGGCTCCCATGGGTCTAGATGCTGGTGGTGGTGAAGTGGAGCTCTGACTGAGGTGTTTGCAAGCTGGATTTAAATTACACAAAGTGGAGGCTGATTGGCTCAAAGAAGGCAGGCGAGAACATGATTGGACTAGATTAACGATGTCAGTACTGAGATTGGCAGCGTGGGAAAATGGTAGTGATCGAAAGAACAGAAAAGCAGCCTAACACCCAGGAAAGCAGGCAGATGAGTGATTACAGATCTTCCTTATTGAACTTACGCATAAGCTTCATTTTGATGAAACAGAGTAGCACTTCAATCGACCTTATTTATTGAGCCGGAATTTGATGACTTAAAGTATTTTTAAAGTATGTACTGGTTTATAGGTGCTACAGATTTTGACATTAAGACTGACCCTGATCAAATCTGACCCGCATATATTAAAATGGCTTTTAGATCCACATGTGTTGGTTAAATCAACAATAATTGGGTTTTTGGGGACACTTCAAATGTTGTGAATGATGTATACCAATATTGTAGGGTCTTCACATGATAAAGCACCTTGAGGCAACTGTTGCTGTGAAATGGTGCTGTATAAATAAAGCTGAGTTAAACTGGAGCCATGTGTGCCATATTTGTGTGTATTTTTCAAGGTCCACTTTGATCTCTGTCAATGGTGACCATGACACTGTCTCAAGAGCTATCTGTATTCCCTCCACATTTGCCCAGGTTCCCACATACACAGGTATGTGCTGATCTTTGAAACAGATATGATAAAATATTAAAGGAGTGATTATACATGGTGCACCTAAGGAAGAGAGGTCACACAAAGGTCAGTGGTGCCTTGACACAGATGTAAGATCTGCACCTGCAGGCATGAACATTCATCTCAAATTTATTCATCTATCCATTTATTCTTCAATTCATCCATTCATACCCAGGTTGTGGGGGCAGAAGTCTCTCTAGCCACCTCCTCCCTGTCTTATGTTGGGATAATCTCTACATCATGTCCTGGGCCTAATCCCAGTAGGTCGTGCCTCATCAAGGAAGCATCCAGGAGGTATTCTGGTCAGATACATGAACCACCACAATTGACTCCTTTCGATGTGGGGGAGTGATGGCTTTTCTTTAAGCCCCTGTTGAAGAACCGAGCTGTTCATCCTACCTCTAAGGAGGATCCCAGATACCCTGCTCATTTCTACTTGTTGCAGAAACCAGGTTACTGGGGCCTCATCCTGGAGCTGGGTTTGGGAAGAGTGCTCAAGGGAGAGCACCTAGTGGCCAGACCTCACCCCACAGTCTGAAAGCAGTACATGGGTCCTCACACCAGTGGCCTTGATGCTTTGTGTAATGGGCAGCGATCAGTGGTGGAGGTCCTGGTGGTCCAATCTCCAAATGACAAATCTGGCTTTAGGGGCATTGTGTGTCAGTGTATTAATTAGAATCCATTTATTTCAAGCTAATCTGAAATATGAAATCTGTCAAAATGCTGCAATTGGTAAGCCTCAGACCAATCTGCAATGTGTTTGATTTCTGTCTAAATCAATACTGATAATACTGACTTTAATAAATGCCCGAAATCTCACATGGCATGTAGAGAAAAAAAAAAACTAGCAATAAAGGCAGTTATGCATGTGGCACAGTAATAAAAACTTTATTACTATGCATATTGCTCAGAATCCAACAACAAATAATTGTTTCTCTTCTTCTGAATTTCCTAAAGGTCAACTGTTAGACACATATTTCAGGTTTATGCAATGGAATACTTTGCAATAAAGCTGCCCTCATCTGGAGGAATCCTGCCTCCCACTGACCTGTCAGATTTATCTGATGAGGAGTTTAAAGAACGGTTCACCCATATAACAAAAAGCATATTGGCTCTTCTGCACTGCCTCTCTCTGATATGAGAGATGTATAAAATTTGCATTGCATTTATGTTGTGTTATATTTATTTGTGGTTTACTCCCTCTGTTATTATTATTATTAGAGCTGCTCTTTTTTTACCCTCTAATTTGCACTTCTCTCGGTAAAATAATGGTCATTACTGAAATTAACTGGCTGTGTTTTTGTTTATAAATTAGCACATTGTTAGTAGAGCACCTGCAGAACTTTCCACCTTCCCATCAACGCATTTTTTATCACAGCGGCTTCATGGTAATTTGGCCCACTTAGTAAATCTGTCTGTAAAAGTAAACTTGAGTGTGTTACATTTAAGCTGGTAAAAAAAAAAAAAAGGTTTGCAGCAGGTGCTTGTTCAGTGGGAGCCAAAAGACATAATCACATTACTATAAAAAATATTAAAGCAAAACCATTCAACATGTAACAAGACAAGAGCAAGGCATGAACAGCTAAACCACAGATATTCATCAAAAACTGTTAGTACATCGGTTTGCAAAGTTATTTATCAGTGTAATATGTAATATCATTTCTTTCCAGACTGAAATGCATGTGTGGAAAATCTTTCTTTTTTTAAAGCACATAGTAAATCGATTCAGTGATGAGTCCAAGGGGGAAAGTTGTCAGGAATCCTATAAGTTTACAATTGTACCTTTGATTTTTCTTGTATGAAGGTATTAAATCTGGAAGACAATAGGAAAATATTGAAAGAATGATTGTATTAATATTTGTCTAAGACAATATGGGTGAATCTCACTGAGCCCAGTTTCTGGCAGAGCTTCTTTATTAAATTCGATTCAAATCAATTTTATTCATATAAGTAATGCCTCTTCACATCAACAGTCACTGGAAGGAACTTTATATTATAAGATACAGATCCTACAAAGTCAGATAGAGGGCCCCAGTGATCAAATAATCACCTATGATTAAGCACTTGGTGAACGTGGGGAAGAAGAACTGTCTTTAAGTACAAAGAGACTTGTGGCAGAGCCAGA
>NW_005187409.1:5439842-5459430 GCF_000239375.1 Pundamilia nyererei | reverse complement strand
AACCAGTTTTTCAGCATCACTCTGAGACGAGATATCCTTAATTTTTCTGGCAGTCCTAAAGATTTACGCTATTCGTTAGTGGTAACAATTTTGTAATACTGATTTTCTAATATTGTCATTCTATATGATGCCACAGGTATATGCATAAGGTATCATCTTGGCACTGGTGCAGCAGCTTCAATACTGGATGCCAACAGATATAGGTCTTCTGTTTTTGGAAAAAGAAAAAAAACCTTTTCAGGTTCAGAGTTTGAATACAAAGCTAATGCAGCATCTTCAAATCATCCAGACTTTTAATTTAAAAGAGAAGACAGAAAAAACAGGTATAGGAGAATGCCTAAAAACAATGCACAACAGAACAATTAAATATGTGGATACATGAAGACACAACATGTGGGTCACCGTTCTTTAAAAAAATCTTTAGGCACATAATGAAAAATGTAAAAGTTTTGTTTCCTAACCTTAAAAGATAAACTTTACATGTCTTCATATAAAGAACAAGCACAATAAACTGTATTAAATGGCTGTGATCTTTGGAAATCACTTCACAGTTTCTGGAACATAACGAAATAATCCTTCCATCAAGGCATTTCCTTGTTGTTTCACAAATGCAACTTAAAACCCTTCCATGCTGTTGCAAAAAGGCTGAGGATATTTTATTTTGTTGAGAACTCTGCCTTGGTAAAGTTCCCCTTTAGGAAAATATTATGGGATTTAACCACCTAATGACACACACTATAAACCAGCAATGGCAAGAATGCACAGGCTATTTAACGGTCATTTGGGAAATTATGAAGAGAGTCAACACCTCATAAGCCATGCCAAACTGCCGACCTTGCCTCTAACACAGACACAGTACGAGAATGATATCATCACAGTGAGCTACCTATCTAAATGACTGACATTGCCATTTGCCTTACAGCGAACTTGATAAATCATCAACAAAAACAAGAAAAAAAAATTCGACCGAAACAAATGCAAAACGTGCTGTACGAGGCACAGTAAACCTTATCTATTTTAGCATCAATATTCATCTCTAAGCCTTTTCAGTAGTCGCCAATCATTTGCTTTTGTGGCTGTTCTTCAGTAAAGCTTGACATCAGGTCAGCGTCCAGTGTTAAGCTACCGCATTATAGGTTGTAGGAACAAGGACAGCAGAGGGAAGCCGAGTGAAGGGGGAGGTGAAATCTATAGTATTTGTTATCACGGCCACACCTGAAGAAAAGTGATGACCATGCTGTTTGCAGAATGGGAAGTGCTTGTGTGTATGTGGTGTATGTACGTGAAACGAAACTAAAGAGATACAGAAAGAGCAACAGTGGCAGTCATATTTATGTGTATAGCACTTCATCCTGCATCTATACTTTATTTTACTGTGCTGTTGGGGGGAGGGGGATTCTTGGACGAATTTTCATGTCCAGTGAGACTTAAGGAGAAAGAGAGAGGTTTTGATTGAGTGCCCACCGAGGTCCCTTCAGATGTGGCTTACAGGAATAAAGGATTCATTTGAAGGAGGGTGCAAAAGATTACATACAGTCCTCACATCTATCCAAATCCTTTCCAAATCCCTCTACATCACACTTATCAAGCCATGTGCAGTGTGGTACACTAACTCTCATTGGTCTTATCACAATGCTACCATGTATCGTGGCTGTCTAGAGGAGGTGTAACTTATTCCAAAGTACACTTAGTATCATGTAGGCATTTCTAAATAGGTTACTGGGCACACCTACTGTGCTCACATGTTTCAGATGATGCTAAATTTTGGTCAAACGAAACTATTTGAAGAAAATGGCAAGCACGCAGGAACGTTACGATGGTGAGGGAGCACTAAACTACTTTTAATGTAAAAAAGATTGTAAAAATTCTTACTAACAATGAAGGTTTATCTTGTTTCGAATTCCTGCAATATTTCCAAGGGACATTTGTAAGACATTGTATTGTTTGGGCATTGGTAAACACTGTAAAAACCTTAAGGCACAGCCTTAAGCATGTTCTTTTCTATCTTCGGGGCACTTCACTTGGGCCAGCAATAGGTGGTTCAGGAGCCTCATACTAATTCATGTGAGTACTGCACACAATATTGACTATTAAGTTTCCAGAGGAGTGCAGAAACAGCACCAGAGTTTTAGTGTAGCTACCAGCAAGAGTCAAATTACAAAATTATCAGATCGTAACATTTTAAGGCTCTAACACTGTGTGTACACAGCTGGTGCTAGTGTGATTTTCCTTTTAATGCCACATCTCTGTGTTATATTTAATAGGCTATTTTCATTATTTAAAAAAACAAAAGTTATATCCACAGAAGTCTATTTTGCCATGCTTTGAGCACTTTCTATCCAGTCACCCCCACTTCCTGCTCTCATTAATGCCATTTATCCCATATTACACACTGATAACCTGGCTCAAGAAAAATAGCTTAAAATAATATGTACTATGAGGATCTTGAAGTTTCTAATGAGACATAGTTTTAAGTGAGAAACTTTTTAATTGGGTAAAATTACAAATCTACCAAAGAAACACATGATTTTCATAAAGATTTTCTAAACACCCAACAGCTGTGTTTGACCAAAAACAAAAGACAGAAAAAAACTGCATTAAAAATGAGCTTCATTGCTTCATTCATGTGCATACTCTGAAATCACTACAAGTATGAAAATTAAACATTTTGTTATTCTCTAGGCAGTCAAAACTGTAGATCATATACAGTACAAATAAAATAATGACATATTGTAATACTGAAACTGTTGTGAAAGAAAAGGAATTAGTCATTTAAAAATGCCATATGTTGAAAACAAAGCTCTTTTGTTTTCTTGAAGCACATAAACACTTAAATACATTTAATAATAAATTTAATGGAGGGGTACCAAGCTCACTTGGTAAACAGATGGTATCGTGGGCTGTCTATCATTATAAAACTTATATATAACTTACTAATAACTTCATACACCCTACTGGCCTATACTAGCAAGCAAGTTAAATATTATGAGGTTTTATTCCTCAGGTGGCTTTTCTTACTCTAACCTAACATTGGCAGCCTGTTAAGCTGTCCATCACATTAGAATGGTTATCAACTCTATAATTTAACCCACTTATTGCTAGGGTTGACTACAGCCAACATTAGAAAAATTAATGTGAATACTTTGAGAACCTTTACCGGGGAAAAAAGAACACACTAATGGAGTCTATTGAATGCCAGGGTGGAAAGCTTTAAAAATGATGACTACGTGAGTTGATAGCCTTATCAGCATCACAGATGTATGATTAAGAGACAGGAGGATCTGACTATAACTACAATTGTGTATTATGGGTAACATGCTGCTTAAATCAAGGTATTGCTATGGGATGTAAGAAAATTGCAGCTGTATTCTTTCAGCTGCAGCTCCGCTGTGTTAGGCGGTATGAGAGCAAGAAAAGAAAAACGGTAAAAAGATCATTTAAGGCCTCAGTCACACAGAACTGGTTGGCAATCCCTTGGCAACATGAGATCGCTAGGGAAAAATTTCTATTCCCTGACTGGGACGATTGTCCAAATCGATCTCAGACAGAGTGGCAAAGAGGGTGCATGCACCAAAAACCTTCTTGTGATTGCTTTGATTGCTAGCATATTCCCTGGTCACAAAACATTCACCTTCCTTCATCAATACATTTGAAAAGGTGCTACTTTTACTCTGTGGCTGAACGGTCTCTGTTTCCTCTTAGCGTTCCACTGTTCACAGTTTGGTTCAGGAAGCAGTTGGCAAATGTGTGCAACTGTAAAACTGCTAGTAACCAAAGCGATCACAGGGAGGTTTTCAGTGCAGCACCTGTACCTACTTTCTGACCAGTTTCACCTAGCAACCTCCAGCAACCATTCACCAACCAGTCAGGGAATACACATTTCATCTATCAGCCTGTCATTGCCAGAGGGTAAGTTGAGTCTGTAGGACTGTGTGACTGGGGCCTAATGTGGTAAGTAGGTTTACTTGCATATTAAGTCAACGTGTATCCCAAGGCTTTTGCACCCTATTTTAGGATTATGTAGCTATGTTCAGGATTGTAAAACAACTTAATTGCCTGCAGCCATTAGAAGAAAAGGCATCACTAAAGTTTCTCATAAGTATCTAAGGATATATCTTATTGATGCTCCTCAGGGACAGAGAAAAATAAGTAACCAGAGTTTATTTCTTAGGCACTTTTCACAGACAAACAGTCTATTGCCATATGCACTCATCTCCATGGGATCTTTGTGTTGCTCTATTCGAGAATCAATAGTTGCGATTTTGTAGTTGTTCAGGACCAGCTGTGTATTTAAATGAAACTATCCACCACTTTGCAGACAGCTATGGCTAAAATGGTTCCAGTATTGCTGTGCTTCATTTTTTTGTTGCATTTTGTTTTTTCAGCATTCTGGACATTTGTTTCATTTTATTCATTTTTTGTTGTCTGTTTGTCCATATTAGTCAATGTAAAGTTTGTTCTGTTAAAAATGATTTTATTTTGAAAGGGCAGGAGTGTTGAGGAAGAGGGAAGGAAAAAGGAGATGCATGGGGATAAAAAGGGAAAAAGAAAGAGATGGGAAAGTGAGTGATCAGGCAAGATTACTGTCAACTGAGATGTTCATGGGGGATTGCGTGGGCAATACCTTCAGCATCCACAGCCAAGGAACTGGACACGGCCAGAACATCTAGCGTTCAACTCGAAGCAGATAAGGAAGATAAAAAAAAGGATATCTTTAAATAAACTTTGGGTTTGTCTCACCATTCTGGAGGGTGAAGGCAGGCTCACGTTTATAACAAACTCAGTAACATTAGTGTCTGCTAGCTGATTGCTAGATGGCTGCAATTTACTGTCTTCTTTACATTTTTTTTCTAATTCCAAAAATTCATTCAATTGTTGCTTATTCTTCCATTCCATATGGAATATACATAGACTAGTTTTTATGCATGAGACCAGCAAAACGTTGGTGTGCATGCAAAAATAGGTCAGTCTTCTATTTATATTTTTACATGGGGTGTAGTGTTTTATATAGAAATGGGTCATATATCCTAGTGTTTATATAGCATGCCTATCTGCTCGCCATTGCTTGGGAAATTTAGCAAATCAATTGTTCTACATTAATTTCATTTTTCTACTTTTTTTCATTTGAATTTTCCAGTGCCACACTGGGTCCACAAACTGAAGACACAGCACAATCACAACTTGAGATCTGACTCACACAGCCCCATGACATATGTCCGCTGCAGCTGTAGGCAATAAAAAGAGATTTTCAGCACAAAATTCACTCTATAAATACTCCATATATAAAGTGTCACCAAAGCATAAGAACCAGGTTTATTTTCTTGTAAATAAAATGAGTTTAGGTCTGTTTCACACTTGTTAGACTTTACAGTTTGAACAATCGATTGATCAATTGAAAACACAAATGACGCACAGTAAATTAATAGGTCTCCGGAGTGCAGAGTAAACTGCGGTATCAGCCGCACACTTTATGTCACATACTTGCTGTTGGGGTTACAGTTCATCACAGTCTTTATGTGACAACAGCAGCAGACAGATTCACAGTGACTTTTTATGACACTAATGTAAACTTTAAAGTGATTAAGAGTAGAATTCAAACGCAGTGACAGATTGAAGGATTTCAAAAAAGAGGTTGAAAATCCTGTTGCCATGGCGAGCAGATAACATAATAGAATAGCTCCACTTATACAATGGACCCTTTGCTTTTTTAACCCACATGTATGAGTATTGTTGCCTGTTTCAATCGATGTCTCCTGCTTCTCAAGGCTGTATCACTGCAGATTTGAGCTGCCCATAGTCTTCTTTTTCAACAGTCTCTTCAGCTGTGCGGTATTTATGTATTATTCACCCAGTGCTTTGAAAGAGTATATGTATTGTTCACCCTCCAAGGCTAATCTAGTTCTTGTTCTTCATCAAGCATCATTGGCAACATGTTTTGCAATTCACATGACCAAATTGTGTTAAGAAGGATTTACCACAGGAGTGATAAACTACTGACCGGTGATGAAAATCAGTCACCGCCGTAATCCACCTAATTCTACGCTTTGCAAGAGGTGTGTGCTGCGGTTGTGTTTTGACAGCCATGGAAGAAGACAGGCAATCTGTGAGGAAAGGAAGCAAAAGGAAAAACTAACCTCCCCATGTAACCCAATAGAGCTTTGTGAAGAATGTGTCTGCTAAAAAAAAAAAAAAAAAGAAGAAGAAGAAGAATAAATAAATAAGCTCCTCATGAGTAATAATCCAGACAATGGGGGCTTGAATTGAAATATCAAGCATGAGAAATGGAGGAATATTTTGCGTGGGTTAGACTATGTAAAGGGAGAAGAAACACCTACGTGCCATTGTCAAAATAAGGAAATCATTAGAGATGATGAGACTGAGCGTAGGCAAGGCAGGGTGCATTTTTTTAAAGGTCTGTAAAATTTACTGTTGTTTGAAAGGTCACTGTCTGGTGCTGGCAAGCAGCTGGGACTTGTAAACGGCCCTTCTTATCAAATGTTAATGCTGGCAGACCTCGTGTCACATGCGCCAGCGGAGGGAATATGTCTTTGAGGTCCTGCAGGTTCCATGGAAACAAGTCATTTCATTTACATGCGGAAATGCGACCAGCTAATTGCTTTTCGTGGAACATCAAATAGCAGGATGGGTTTTTGTGGTGGGGGTTAAATGGAAGACTCATAGGAGGGAAGGAAATATAAGACCTCCCTAGGGCCTGTTGAATCAGTATGTTTTTGTCACCACGTGTGTTGTGTAGGCAGCAGACTCAAGGCCGAGAAAGAAGGAAGAATATTTTGTGTCCCACAGGGATGTTTGTTGTTTAGAAAGAAGCATTCTTCCATTCTGGATCTTCACAGAACAAGCTCCTTGTATGTAATATAGCACATAACCACAAGTATAAGTGGTTTCAAAGAAAGTAGATGAAAAAGGAAACCTCTACATCTATTTCAAAACTTTAGAGTACAAATTTGGATTATTTCAGAGTTCCAAGTATACTTTTTTTCCCCTTCTACGAGCATGTGAATATATAGAAAATCAAATGGAGAGCATACCCGCTGTCATCAGATTAATTTTTATATCTAATATGAAAGAAGCTAACTGCCTAAATGTGTTTCATCAATAAATCCGACCCATGTGAATAGGCACGTCTCCGTTGTAAACACTATCACGTAGACTGAGGCCATTACGATGTGTGTTAGAATGCTTCTGGACCGCGAGGAAGATGGCACTTACTGTCTGTTTACCATCTCAAGGCTGATAACATGATGTGACGGAAGCAGAGAAATTGATTTAATCTTCAACTGTGCGGCAATGAATGTTAATTTTCCTAGAAGATGTAATCTTTGCCACGAATGGTTTGTTATACACATTAGTGTAAACCCTTCTGTGGGAAGGAATATGGCTGTTATCATTTCCCTTTTGTCCCAGCTGAAAGGGAGATCAAATGATTTGTGATTACAATGATAGGGTGTTATTTTCAATCCAAAACGCCGGAACCAGGAAATGTAGATGGCAAATCCCCCAGAATTATTCATAAATATAATGATATGCTCACCAGTTGGCAATTTTGCGAAAGAAGAAAATAAGACGTGCATGTGAATCCCCTTTTGTCCTTGAGAGCTATTAATAAGAGTAAGTTTGCATAAATGGGGACAGAGAGTAAAATGAAACAAAACAAATATAGGTCTAACAAGCTGAGGGCACTCGGTTTTTGTATTTACGAGTGCCCCGGAGACACAAAGCATACTAATCACCCAAGCAATGCCTGAACTTGTGTCTGGAAAAAGTAACAGTGTCAGTGGTAATTACACATGTAGAGTGGGGCTTGTCCAAACACAATTGAGATGTAAAACACGGGGAGAAGGCTGCAAACGTAAATCCACCAGCTTCCTTTTCAGCCTTTCAGTGCTGCTCTTGATGCACTGTTGTGATGTGCAATGCAGACTCTGCCCCTCCACCCCACCAAAAAAAAAAAAAATCTTTGTCTTTCCTTCTCCCACTCTCACTCTCTTGTTCTCTCTCTCTCCCTTCTCCCCCTTTCTCTCTTATCCTTTCTCCAGACAAGACTGCAGCAGTCCCCATCAGTCTGAGAGGACAGAAAGTCACAGCTGAGACAGATACCTCATTTAACACTGCCCCCTGTTGTCCGGAATCAAGAACAGCCGTTCAGTCAAGGAGAGAAAAACAGAGATTGCAGCCGCGCGCCTCGCTCGCCCCAACCAAACACCAACTTATTCATGAAAGACTTCATGAATACATACATTACATGCTTTTAAAATGCCAGTCATAGTTCATGAAAAATACAGGCTTTCAAAGTAGGCTGCATGTCAAGCTGCTAAATCCAAAAGCGACTGACAAAATATAAATTGTCACTCATGGGGAGGTTATAGATTGATGGTAAGGAAAAATTTCTTTCATATCTTCTTAACTGACTTTCGCATGTGGACTTCAGCGCCAGTGTTCACTTCAAGATTTGGCAAGGGGTTACTGTGGAGCCGAGAAGAGCGCGTGGAAAAAGACGGGGAATGGTGCGCAGATGTGAGAGAGACAAAGGCGGAAAGAAGCAACTAAATCATTAAGTCAGATAAATATAGATTTTCTGTCAGTGCTTCATTGTAATTGTTCAGACTTGGGTCATGTCTTTGGTGTATGGGATGTAAATGAGCTCAAAAGCAAGCAGCAGAATGTGTGTTCGGGCTGTGTTTGTGCCCAGTAAGACACAAACAGGCCGCCTCGCGCAACCTTTACAGGATGACTGATAAAACGTGAAGAGGTAAGAGTGGAAGAAGCTACGGAGCTGGAGAGTAAAAAGGAAGAAAAAACAAGTAAATTCGCTGGCACAACATGCTGAAATTGGTGCTCCTATCCCCATCCCCTCCCACCATCACCCCATCTTGCTGCTATTCTCACCTCGATCCTAATCCCAGCCCTTCTTCCCCTCCACTCCCTCAATTGGTACTGTCCAGGAAAATAAACGATCTGCAAGTGCAGGCACAGCATGGTGCCAGAGTTAACTTAGCCCGAGTCGGAGAGATGTTTTAAATTGTATTCTCCAAAGGTCATGCTCCCCTCTCTCACAGTCTCTGCCTGTCACCTCAGCTTTGTGTGTAGAATCCTTGCCTATTGATCCAGCCTCCGACAAGCACGTCCTCGGCAGCAAGCTGCTCAAATCACAGCATGCCGGCGTGGGGAGGCTCCCACACTGCGCCCAGATCACAAAGCATTTGATAACGGAAGGGAGGGTGAAAGGGCCCAGAGATAGAACGGCTGGATGGCAGAGAAAGAAGGATGACATGGGGTGGGATGAAAGAGAGTTAACGGGGAAGTGGGCATTATCTTCTGTATAAACTACAAATTGTTTGCAGACGAAGAGAGAAGCCTCCCCCGGATGTGTGAATCTTGTTTTTCTAGGCCTTTGAAAATCTGAATGCTCTATCCTACCCTCCCTTCTCTATTTTCCCTTGTTAAACCAAGGCCAAATCACAAGCCCCCATGTGTAATTTCTCAACAATGCTTCTGGCCGCCTGGCTTGATGGCTCAATGTTCCTTGTATGACATGTACTGCCTCAAAGGGAGGTCTGCGCTTTTATTCAGCTCAAACTTGATACCAAAGCTGTTCAAACACCAAGGATTTCTCTTTAAATACAGAATAAAGAGTGTGTATGTTATTCTCCGTGTGTGAGAGAAAGACCAACAGTTGGACTAGGTAAATATGTCGTGCTTGAAGCAACATTTTGACATTGGTTAGAACAGTTTTGCCCCTTTTCTGTTCTGTCTTCATTTTGTTGCTTTGCAGGCTTTGCTTTTTTAAAGTGCCCCTTACATGAACTTGTAAGGGGCACCTTAAAATGTGCTATTGTTGGGAACAGATCCGTTTTACTTACCATCCCAAATGAAACAATTTATTTAAACGTGTAAATTTCTTTCTTTGGCAGGTCCTGTCAATAAAGTTGCTATTGATCGTCATCTCTTTATCCAGAACTTGTCTCTTGTGTGTGTGGAAGGACATTAATCACAATTGCCATTATCTGTGTGGTCACTGTGGATCTTTACAAGCAGACTCTTGGGATACAAATAGGCCAAGTGGCTGTTGAATTAATGCCTTTGAGCTTCTGGCCTGACTGAAGATTCCCATCCACTTCTGTGTGAATTAGCAATTGATTACTGCCTCATGTTGAGCTTGCAGACAGTGCAAAGGATGGAATTCCTAAGCATGCAGGAAGTCTTCTCCTCCTATCACAAATACATCTTTGAAGTTTCTCTTTAACCCTCTGGCGGTGGATAGGTAAACTCATCATACTAAGGACACATTATCAGGCACATTATCCTCCCACACTCATCTCTTTAATGACTGTTTATTATCAGTAGTCATGAATAGAGTTTAGTGTGGATCACTAAATTGCCTAACCGATCTTCACATCTCCAGTATGAGTAATATATACAAATACAAGCATTAAGTAGCTGGTTTTTCAAAACTACAGTTACAAGGACTTTATGATCATTTCAAGATAATTTTTTTTCTACACTGAATTTCAGTTATTTAAAAAAAGATCACTTAAAACCAACTTTATTAATAATATTGCGTATAAATAGTTTTTTTTTTTTTTATCTCCTTCGCATTTCCACCAACACAATTTCTGGGAAATAGGGCCAAATTCTCATTTTTGTGAATACAAAACTGAGATCTTTCATCATTCAAAAATGAATAAATGTAACAGCAGCAGTTGTTCCAAACTCAGTGCTATAATAGAGACTTTCTTTTCATCTGTTTTCCACAATGCTGGCTGAATTTGTTCCTATTCAAATGGTACAACTCCAGTAATTGCAGAAGATCGGCAACCAGCCCAACTGAGCAGAGTTCCGTTTGGTTTCTTGGAGGTCAGCATGGCTCTGATGAATGGAGAAATGAAATCACAAATACAGGCTTTAGCACTGCTCTCTACTGCCACCATGTGGCAATATCAAATCCAGCCTCTGATGTCTAATCACGGCATCAACAGCACAGAAGTGATTTATTCACTCAAGAGTCCTGTCTCTGTTCAGGCACATCAGAATCTGTTCTCCATCACTTACATTCATGTTATTGGATGCTCTACAACTCACACCCACCTTTACCTTTAAAATTGGTTCACATCTGTACTAATAAGAAAATAGCACGATCAGTACTCTCAGAAGTCCATGTGAACATTAGTTGCTTTAATCACTTCTGTTATCGTGGTAATTCATCCTTATGCTTAATGTGTGTTTAAATGATTCATTTAGATCTTAAAATATTCTCTTTTTATTAAATCAGCTGAAAATGTTTATAGATTTCTAACAATTTTCACTCATTTCATGCAATTAAAAATCAATTCTAACGTAATCCATCTGGTCTGTGCAGTACATAACACTAAAGATTTATTTTTAAATTAAATTATAATTTTGTAATTCCATTATTTGCTATAACTTGTTCTAATCTAGCTCGCCCCAGTGTTAATACAATTGGATCATTGCTTCTGATCCTTACTCATGCAGAAGTATAATCTATATAAGCTTTGCAAGGCTATCGTGTGGAATCGTGAGTTAAGTCATATTCTTTTACTTACTGTTTATTGAGCAAATCCCTTCACATTGAACCAACATGAGGGATGATCTCTAAGCAGCCAAAAGAAAGAGATTTGTGCTCAAAAGGACACAGTTCTGCCAGGCTTATTTATTTACATATTACTGTATTTGCCCAATTTACAGATAATCTCTTGGCTGTACTGAACAGAAAATCACCTAAACAAATTATCCTATGCCTTTCAAGGTGTAGCCAGAGATGTCAGCACCCCACACCTTTACTATCTTTCTTATAAATAGTCACAGTGTATATTGAGATAATCACTCCTGTAATGAGTCACCAAATTAGGAGGGAATGGATTGTCAGATTAGAGCAGAGCACAGTGCCAACAAAGGGCTTTGGGAGAGGGGAAGTAGGGTTGATGGAGGAGCAGCTGTGGAGGCATAGAGAAGGAAAAGTCAGAGGGAGAAGGGAAGGGGGAAAAAGTGTTGGCAGATAGTCTTATTCCCTAATTACTCCCCTTGTTAACCTCTCTCTAAAACTCTCCGTCTGGTTTGTGTGCAGGTCAGCACTACAAAGTGTCGGGATGAAGAGCAGGGACAGATTAATCCCACTTCTCTGTGTTGCTCTGCCTCTACAATAGATTCTTTCTGCTGTCAGTTTCTCCCCTTGCTGCCTATACCCTCGATGAACTTTCCCTTAGAACCACTCACAGCTTCCTCTTTTAGAAGGTAATAATCGTGTGAGATAGAAAACAGGTTACTTGAATAGCAGTTGCAGGCATTCCCACAGTGCAGCTAGGTGCCATGGGCTTTCAAATATTGTTGACATTGTGGACATTCTGCAATTCAGAGTATTACTTTCACCTTCTGATATGTGATGTAAAATAGCAATACTGAAGTGAAGTCTAAGGTTAAATACTTATCTTTTTCTTCAGAGATAAGTCCGTATTTTTGCTCTATACATCATCGTACTTCAGATAGAGTCAAAGTAAATTTTCACTGCATTCTACTGAATCACCTGTCATCCAAATGTGACGATCTGCCACGCTATGTACGCCCCACAACTGCGTCATAGACACATTTTGTTGCGTTCAGTTTTTACTCCATGTTGAATGTTGAGTTCAAGGGGGAGCTTTCTCCCAAAGATGATTTTCTGGAACAAAAGTACACTGCGTCCAGGGTGTTTCTGTTGCAGGATGTGATCAGAGATAACAGTGTTATCAGCAAGACAGCTCAAAAGGTGCACGCATATACACAAATGCACAATGCCTCCCTACCTCCACCAGGACTTCTTTTTCTCCACACACATCTAGCGCAAGGATGATAAAATCTTCTCCATTGTTTATATCATTGTGTAAATAAAACTGTATTGGAAAGGTGCCCTTTCAGATATTACCGGACATATAATAAATTGTAAAGGTTACCGTTTTTACATAGCCTGTATCATGGAAGATTAATTTTCCTGTTGTTAAAGCACAGCAAATATTTGTATGTCCTGCTGTCCTGCTGATGTTGGGCTCAAACAAACAAAAAATAAATGTCATTAATATATTCTCAATCACATACAGGCTCTAATTGCTATTAGGGTCCAGTGGTTCACTGATCTTAAAATCTGCAAGCTTAAGTGATCTAAGAGTGCTTAAATATGGTGTAATGGTTGCTACCAGGCATGTCAGTTGCTGCATCTCACACAGAGCCACTCTACAGGGATTTTAACATCCATGGCACACATTTTAGCATTCAAAGCACTACACATCCACATCATGAGGAAATCAGCTCTCGGTGATGATGCAGGTCTATAGCAAAAATCTGACTCCAGCACACTTGGGCACAACAGTAATATGTAGAAAGGAATCCAGCAACTTGTTAGATTCAAAAGTGCACGGACTAAAGCAGCAGTTGTACATCAAACATCCTGACATTTGATGGTAAAAACATCAGGACGTCTGCATCTTGAAGGCATTATTGAAACAGACTGCTGAGGCTGACAGCAGGAGACTTTCTCAGCATCACTTTGCACTCATCACCGCAGCACCACAAATTTAACTCTGCTCTCTTTGTTGGGAATAACAATACCTAACCACTGTATACTGAACAGCCTGCAAATATCCTTTGGATGTGTAGATGTGTTATGTGCGTGTTTTCCAGTATGGGTGTAGTGCACAAGTATTTGCTGATTTCTGTGCTTTCTATTTGCAGAGTATTATAATGACAAAATGCAACATATGGTATATTGTATGGATACCCATAAACAATAGCTTATACAATAGCCCAGTTTTTCAGATTCTTTTTGAAGCTAATATAAGAGGAATTTTTCCCATTTGAGAAAATTAAAACCCAGAGCAGAAAACCATACAATGTCTTTCATAGAACAACCCCAGATATTGTTTTGCAATTTAATAACTTAAACCGGTGAGCAAAATCCAACTGATTATTGGTATCTTTTATGTTTGGTTTTGGGGTTTCCCTGCTCTTTGCAGTGGAAAAGTCATCTTCATCACAACAAATATGTCAGTTCTGGTTAGACACACAGTGAAAATCGAATGGCTATTTAGATCGTCTGCTGAATTGCTTTTGGTTTTTTATGCCATTGTACACCCAATAATGGCAACTTACAATACATATTGCAACCAGTAGGAGGAAGCATATGCTTTCCCTCCAAACTTTCTGACCTAGTTTCGAGTCTGAACATCTAGGACATTTTGTTCTAGTCTCATTCATCGTCCCCCCCTTTTTTTTTTTTTTACATAAGGTCAACCGTTTCAAGTAGCTCAAAGGCCAACAACAACAACACCATATTTTGCATTCAAGTGCAAAGCATTTTGAAGGGGATGTTATTTCTCAGGTAAACTGTATTTAACCAGGACTGCATAAAATTTCCTAACAGGTCTGGAGTCCTTCATTTTTTAAGTGGCTCATGCTAGTTCAGCAACAATAGCCTATATTTTCTCTACTGGGTACTTTATATATGACTTTATGACAGAAGCGTGTATGTGGTGTGTGAGAGGAAGAACAACACACACACACACACACAATACAGGACTATTGTGGACACGTGTTGAAGCCACACTTTCGTTATAATGCCACTGCAGAGCTCAGAGTGGGGAAAGTAAAACGAGTGAAAGTTTTTGCGAGTTCTGCAACAGACCGATTGTGTTATGTAAAAGCTTATTATTGTGTATGTGCAGGTATCCTTATCAGTGTTGCTGATCAAACAGGGATAAGAGCACAGCTGGATCATGTGGGTGTCTACGTGAAGAGGGGCTGGTGTGCATGTTTTTAAAACTGTCACTTTCTAAGATCTTTAGCTGTGCTTGCAAGTGAAGCCTCAAAAAGCTCAGTGTGAAACGAGACGTGGCCACGTAACTCATATCAAACTGTGCATCGCTTTGTTCGATTGCGTTTGATTCTTACTTAAAACTTTTGTGCATCGATTCACAAAGATATCCATAGAGAATCGCGCAACAATTTGCAAGCGGTTATAGAGTTCATTGTATTACATAATTAGCCAACTTTTTTTCAGGTTGTGGAATTTTTGCAATCCTCTACCTAAACCTAACTCAGTTTTCTTTAAAGAGAGAAATTAATCTCCAATGTAGCTTCTAACATGGAATACTAAAGGTCTGCCCGTGCTTTGTGTCCAGATCATTCTATGGTGGCTCATGACTAATTCCACAACAGCAAATGGTCATGAGGACAAAGCTTTCAACAGATGCCCATTTGCTAAATTCCCAGTTTAGGGAAGATATTTAGGCTTCACAAATCTCCAGCACTAAGAGAGGTTCTATGATACCTAACCCAAATGCAGCCAAAGCTGTCAGTAGACATATCCCATAGCTCAACATAATGTACACAACAGCCACCACTAAACCCATGAAAGGTGTTGACAGTCAGCCAAAACAGCAGCCTTTGTTCACTCTATCACTAATCTTCTGCAAACCGTTAGGATCAAGCACATTGTGCTTACTGCCCTTATGGTGGCAATGTAGATTAGAGCATGCAGGGAAATGAGCCATAGCACAAAATGTTGTGAAATTAACTAGTCTGTGTTAACAAAGCCAGCTGACAAACAACATTCAGCCAAGGAAGCCATTGTGTTTTTGTCAGTAACCCCATGGAGTGTGTGTGTTTATGCGTGTGTGTTTGTGCCGGCGCTTTCTTTCTGCGCACTTGTCGGCGAAAAAAACAAAACAGCGCAATTGCATAACCACAGTACCAACAGCAAAGGTTAGTGTGCAGTTTTCTTAGATCACAATGATGATTATTATTGAGTGTGCTTGTTTCTGTCTCTCTCACAGACAACATGTCACTGGTGCGTTCGTCATCAGCCTTGCTCCGGCTGCTCTGCGAAGTGAAAGCAGTCACATTCAGAACATCATGTCCTTGGGTGTTTTTTTTTTTACAAAAGGAAGTGGCTGAAAACCACCTACACACCAGCCTTCAAATTCAGAAAAACATTCTAATTGTGTGTCTGTTGACAGTGAAAGGTATCTAAGCTGAAAAGATTTTTTTTATGACAAATGTCTTAGGTTTTTTTTTAAACCTCTGGTTGATACAGTTAATACTGGCTGTATGAATACTTCTTCTGATAACTCATTAAAAACTCCACTGATAATAAGTTTACCTTGAAAAGTAAACTTATGTTTGAATACACTACCAAGTGTAATGAAATATCAGCAGAAGTCTAAATTAGACACTGTATTAAACTTCTCACTGGATGAAAGCCATCTGGTGAAAAACATCTCAATTTTTGCAGCAGCATTCGCACGATAGGGTCAGACTTTGGCATAAACAGCATTTAAAGCATGGATCCACTCCTCCTTTTATCAGCAGTTCAAGTTTGTGAAGGTGTTGTAATAGTGTGAATTTACACTTTGGGATGCTGAGTGCATGAGACATTGTCTAAATGCCACAGACTAACTAAGTATCATTCCTGACCACTGCGTACCTATCACACCTATCTTCCGGCAGGTAACGTGTCATGTTACGAAGCTCAAAATATCTCAAACTGATTTCTTGAACATGACAGTGAGTTCACTGTACTCAAATTCCCTTCACAAACACCACATCTCAATCCAGTAGAGACATTCGCATTGTGTACGGCCAACAAATGCTATCCTGTATCGATCAAATTGTCTGAGAAGTGTTTCCAGTACCTTCTTGAACCTAAAAACCTTACTTAATTCTTCTTGCTATGAAGAGTTAAAGAACATTTGATGGCAAAACGTGTCCAACCAGGTATTAGGAAGGTGCTAATTAGCCGCTCTGGTCCACCATTAAAGCTTTTTTTTACTCAGTTCAGTCGGTCTCTCCGATATCCATCCTATTAAGATCATACAGCCTCATATTTATATGTTTATATGCTGTGTCGTACCTATGTTGATGTGTTTTAGTAAGGGCTCCGTGTGTTTAAATTACTATAACTGGTAAATGTGGTAATCTTTTCCCCTTTAATACTCCCTTTTAATTTTAGTTCTCTTAAAATGACACATGAAGATCGGTATACTAAGAAATCCAGTGAGGAAGAGACAGACACACACACACACACGTGCACGCACACACAGACACACAAAAAGACTGGTGACTTATCCCAGTTGTCTCTCGAGCCCAGATGCAAATCTACCCAAACAGTAGTGGCACGCAAGCAGCAGTCGTCTGGGCATTGTGCCAGTCCGCGAAACGGAGACGCAGTGTGCCAGGGACAGGTGAGGTCACGCTGTTTTCCTACTCAGCAAGTTTAATAGCCGTGAATTAAAAAACGCTGCATGTGAGCTGTAAAAAATGGAAATAATACAAAGATGTAGAAGAATAGCTGATGACATTTAAATCAGTGCAGATGCATGGAACAAAAACAGGATTATAAAAGTGAGTCTTGCAGTGCACTTTCTTTATTATAAAAGCGCTTAATGTGCAGATGCCTTTGTTTACGTGTGAAAGCATTTTTCTTTCTTAAGGTATTATTCTTTATGTAAAAGAATTGCAAAAATTTGCAATTAAGAATCAAATCCCACAAAATGACACTTGCTGTAATATGTAGGAATCAGTGTAACAAAGGCTGCTGCAGGATACAACATTAGAATACCAAACTGGATGCATTTAGACTACAGGCACCAATACAATCAACTACTCCCTTGCTGAGAAATGCATTTAATTTTTTTTCTATGTCATATTTGTCATATTTAAGATCTCAGTCATGTTGATTCTTACTCTAACTCATTGCATGAGCATGCAATTCAAATGTTTACCTCTAGGCGGCTCACTACTACAAGATTCTTCATTCATTGCTTTGCAAGGGAGAACTGAGTATTTAATGAACTTTCTTTAATGATTATTTAACAAGCATTATTGATCATTAAGGATATGCATTTATAAATGTATTAAGATATGAGAAAGATTAAAACATTCATTAAAACATGAACATAAAAAACATAAAACATGCTACAATTAAGCAATTCATATCCATTCATGTTCTAGAGTATATAAATGAAAACTAAACAAGCCCAATTAAATGTGATTATATATTAAGATGGCAATAAGAACAGTTTGAAAGAGATTTCATGGTTGTGACATGGATGGCAGAAACCTCATTCCCATTGCTCATGGTGGTAGTAGTGCAGTAGGTAGGAAAAAAGAGAGAGAGGATTCTTTAATTGACAGACAAATTCAATATAGGACACAAATACACTGTCAGCAAAAATCGCCCATAGGCAGTTACACTGAGATGGATATCATAGTGGGGTTAAAGTGTATATGCCCCTTATTAAAAAGAAGAATGCATATTTTATTTCAGAAGTGCAAAAACTATATCAGCGATGGTCTGCAGGGATATAGAATAATGTGGTATGATCAGATAGGTCATCCTTCTCCATATTCTTGACAAGAGGGTGAGTGCATGTTTAGCATACATTAAGAAAATGGTACAGGAACATTTGATCTTCTATGAGGGGATCTAGTGCCTCTGATCTACTATAGGAGGGTATTTTAATCTTTTTGGTCCACTTGCTCCCTTATTGGAAAGAGTCACTGCAAATCTATACAAAGCTCCATCTGTATCAGTGATCAGCCTCTGAAGACACAATTCTATGCGAATGGCAGTATTCCCACCCAAATAGTGCAGGAGGTCACTGGATGATTTGATAAGTAAATGGCCTGTATTTGTATAGCGCTTTTCTAGTCCCTAAGGACCCCAAAGCGCTTTACACAACCTGTCATCCACCCATTCACACACACATTCACACACACACAAGTACAACACTGATTTGGATCATATTGTATGGTATACACAATCAATAGATGTCAAGATCTGGAAAATTTTGTTCTAGCATGGTAGACAGTACTCCTCATTACCATCAACAAAACACCAGAGCTCCAGAAACTTGGAAAATCCACACCAAGTCATAGGTAAGTTGTTTAGGGGCCCAGATGCTAGGCCAACACCTTACTAAGATACTTTATGTTGATGTTTCTGATATTTCTGACTTGAAAAAAATATGAAAAACACCGGATCTCAGTACAGGTTCAAATGTGATTCTTATTCTGCACACTTAATTTATTGCAGCTGGGATGCTAAATAAATGCCGTCAGCTAGCTATAAAACAGGAAACTGGCACTAATCTGGGCTCAGGACTGGAGGATGAAAGTCAAAATAAAGTGGAGTCTTGAATAAATATTCATAACAGCTGTGCTGGAGCTCCTCAGTTTCCAACTGAAACCACAGGCCTCTAGAGGGCTCACTAATCCTACCTGTGCTACCTGTCACTTTGGTCATGTTGTGTCAGTGATTTAGAAGTAAAAAATCGTGCCTGTTTTGTGAGGGATTTGATTTAAATTCCTGTTAGATGCAATGCTGCACATTGTATTAAATCCTTAAATCTTCCCCTCCATACCCACAATGTATGCTTGACTTTGAAAAAGTTAGTTTTATACTGGACCAAAAGAAAAAAGAAAAAACTTCCACCAGTGACAGTCACAAATATGTTTCATACACGTGGCCAAGGGCAGGACACTGGTCAGAGTCCAGGTGTGAATGTGTGAAAACGAATGAATA
>NW_005187409.1:5436100-5439822 GCF_000239375.1 Pundamilia nyererei | reverse complement strand
AGATCTCAGTCATGTTGATTCTTACTCTAACTCATTGCATGAGCATGCAATTCAAATGTTTACCTCTAGGCGGCTCACTACTACAAGATTCTTCATTCATTGCTTTGCAAGGGAGAACTGAGTATTTAATGAACTTTCTTTAATGATTATTTAACAAGCATTATTGATCATTAAGGATATGCATTTATAAATGTATTAAGATATGAGAAAGATTAAAACATTCATTAAAACATGAACATAAAAAACATAAAACATGCTACAATTAAGCAATTCATATCCATTCATGTTCTAGAGTATATAAATGAAAACTAAACAAGCCCAATTAAATGTGATTATATATTAAGATGGCAATAAGAACAGTTTGAAAGAGATTTCATGGTTGTGACATGGATGGCAGAAACCTCATTCCCATTGCTCATGGTGGTAGTAGTGCAGTAGGTAGGAAAAAAGAGAGAGAGGATTCTTTAATTGACAGACAAATTCAATATAGGACACAAATACACTGTCAGCAAAAATCGCCCATAGGCAGTTACACTGAGATGGATATCATAGTGGGGTTAAAGTGTATATGCCCCTTATTAAAAAGAAGAATGCATATTTTATTTCAGAAGTGCAAAAACTATATCAGCGATGGTCTGCAGGGATATAGAATAATGTGGTATGATCAGATAGGTCATCCTTCTCCATATTCTTGACAAGAGGGTGAGTGCATGTTTAGCATACATTAAGAAAATGGTACAGGAACATTTGATCTTCTATGAGGGGATCTAGTGCCTCTGATCTACTATAGGAGGGTATTTTAATCTTTTTGGTCCACTTGCTCCCTTATTGGAAAGAGTCACTGCAAATCTATACAAAGCTCCATCTGTATCAGTGATCAGCCTCTGAAGACACAATTCTATGCGAATGGCAGTATTCCCACCCAAATAGTGCAGGAGGTCACTGGATGATTTGATAAGTAAATGGCCTGTATTTGTATAGCGCTTTTCTAGTCCCTAAGGACCCCAAAGCGCTTTACACAACCTGTCATCCACCCATTCACACACACATTCACACACACACAAGTACAACACTGATTTGGATCATATTGTATGGTATACACAATCAATAGATGTCAAGATCTGGAAAATTTTGTTCTAGCATGGTAGACAGTACTCCTCATTACCATCAACAAAACACCAGAGCTCCAGAAACTTGGAAAATCCACACCAAGTCATAGGTAAGTTGTTTAGGGGCCCAGATGCTAGGCCAACACCTTACTAAGATACTTTATGTTGATGTTTCTGATATTTCTGACTTGAAAAAAATATGAAAAACACCGGATCTCAGTACAGGTTCAAATGTGATTCTTATTCTGCACACTTAATTTATTGCAGCTGGGATGCTAAATAAATGCCGTCAGCTAGCTATAAAACAGGAAACTGGCACTAATCTGGGCTCAGGACTGGAGGATGAAAGTCAAAATAAAGTGGAGTCTTGAATAAATATTCATAACAGCTGTGCTGGAGCTCCTCAGTTTCCAACTGAAACCACAGGCCTCTAGAGGGCTCACTAATCCTACCTGTGCTACCTGTCACTTTGGTCATGTTGTGTCAGTGATTTAGAAGTAAAAAATCGTGCCTGTTTTGTGAGGGATTTGATTTAAATTCCTGTTAGATGCAATGCTGCACATTGTATTAAATCCTTAAATCTTCCCCTCCATACCCACAATGTATGCTTGACTTTGAAAAAGTTAGTTTTATACTGGACCAAAAGAAAAAAGAAAAAACTTCCACCAGTGACAGTCACAAATATGTTTCATACACGTGGCCAAGGGCAGGACACTGGTCAGAGTCCAGGTGTGAATGTGTGAAAACGAATGAATATGAAGGAAGGTGTTGCTGGCAAAAGTATGCATCCTGAACGATGTTTTCCTGGTGGTATAAAAGTTGGAAAAACAACTATGGGCCTGTTAATGAACTGAATGTTTGGTGTTGGAGACCTGTGACATTTAAATAACTTCAGTGGAGCAGCCAAACTGGGTTGTACCAGCTTGCCCTCTTCCTATATCCTGGCATGTGCTGTGTAAGCCATGTTTCTGCATCTGCTTTAGTTCTCTCACACACCTGTTATGGTCAAGCTGACTACTAAAGAGGCAGACATGCAAACTACAGAAAAACAGAGGAAGGGTTCGACATTTACCTTTTTTTTTTTTCAACTCATCAGAAGTGTAAGAGAGAGCTCATGTTGCAACTTGACCAGTATCTTCACAACTTAACGCCAGCTTCCAAGGGCTTTTTAACTTGCACACAAACAAACACTGCTTGGCACGGATTTTACAGTTCCCATAAAAAAGCTGCTTTTTTAGAAGATGTTAATCTCCCCCAATCTCTTTTAATTTGTTTGGCTTTTAGTATACCCGTAGGAGACTCCTCTCCTTGGCAGACAAATAAGCCCCTGCTTGGACTTTGATGGTGCCAAACTGCTTGGGGGAAACAGTTTTTTGTTAAAGCTAAAAGGAGGACTATGATGCTGAACCGTTTCCCTGAAATCAGCAGACACAGAGAAGACCTCACTGGTTCGTGCACTGAATTGCCGGTGGAAAACCCCACGGATTCAGTTTCACTTTAGCAGTCTGTTGAGCTTGTCATGTGATTAATACCACATTGGCTAAGATTACACACAGTTCCAGTTACTGTAAGTGAAGATTGAAGAGTGGCTGGCTTGTTTATACTTTGCAAAGATGGTCTTCATGTGCAAGTCAAGGTTAAATTAACATACACACACACAAACACCAACTTTTTGTCTTACTATCAATTAATGTCAAATTCTACATTCATTGTTAGATCTTTGACACAGAAGACAACATGTTCGGATGAGAAAGCGTACATACTCGTGGATCACTGGGCAATCAGCGCTTGGTCACGCAAGAAAGAGTCTCTTGTAAACAACCATAAATACTAAATACATTGCACCTGTTTATTGAAAAACTTCATTATGTATCACACATATTGGCAGCCCTAGAATGGCTCCATATGATGTTTTTCAGTGAATTTTATCACTCAGCTTAAAAGGTGCTAATGGAGGTAGAATCACATAATATTTTCATCACAGGAAGCAGAGCCACCCTGGGCTGGGTCGTTCGGAGAGGGTCGTTTCACCACAGTTCTTGATTATTCTCACAGATAGGGGAAGTTTGTGGTCACAGAAAAGTTACCTCAGTGTCTCAGGGCCTCACAGCTCCTGGGCGTGATGAGAAAACGCGTCTTTGAGTGTCACTTCACTGTCACATGGTACACTTCTGCATTTCAGGGAGGTATAAAGCCTGAAGAGGTTATTCTTGTGCTCACAGCATGCCAGTGCTGCAACGGAACAGCTGGTTGAGTAAGCGTGTTGTGTAGTATTGCTTAGCATTTTGTAAAATCAGTAATTCCCAACGTTTGTTTCATGGTGCTGCGTACTTTCAAAAATACATGTTTGAAGAAGAAGAACCGCATAAATTAAACTTCTTACAAAAATTTTTTTAATAAACTTTTGACTTGAAGTTATAAATCTGATTCATTATGGTTGATTTTTATTTAATCAAATACTACGAAAGAAGAGTAAAATTAGCATTTTATTTTTTTTAATTTCTTTTTTTGAAAGAACAGATTTTGTTAGAAAAGGCATCCAGCTGAGAAGGAAAACGCTATAGCTGATGTGTTTGCATGGGTGTTTCTTTGTGCCTGTGAATGTGGTCTTGC
>NW_005187409.1:5425086-5436009 GCF_000239375.1 Pundamilia nyererei | reverse complement strand
CCCCCCACCCCCGTGCACGCGTATACATTAAGTTTGTTGCCTGTTTGTAAGTTCACCTATTTGCACATTTCTGTATCCACTAGTAAAACCTGCACTACACTACACTTTAACCTCTGGGACAAAAACAGCCCCATAATCAAATCAAAATTTCCCTCCTCTGTTTTTTATTCTCCACAGAGACTGCAGGGAATATAGGATCTTTTTTTATCATTTACCACCCTGCTAAAAAAGCCTCTTTTAGACTTCTGCATAAAGAGAATGTAGTTGTATAACTTTTTTTAACTACTGCCTTTGTGCCAAAACAGCCACTGGAGAAGTGAAAGGGTGTAATTTGTCAGGCAGTGAGGCAGCTGGCATGCAGTTCAAAAAACACACTTCATGTTCCGTATAACAGTGTTTCATAAAGTAGTGCAGACCTCAAGCAAAAGGTCCTAATAACATAAAAAAAATCTCTTTCATTTTGTTACATGAATACTGCCAACGTTTTTCCATAAGCTACTGACACGTTAATGCAAAAATTGTTAAAACGCACACTATTCTATACGCTACACTTGTTTATTCCATGCACACTCACATACACATACACACACACAAATAATACATGTTGCCCAGAAACAAGAATCAGCATGTGGTTCTGGTTATGTTGCTTTACAGCAACACATCTCTCAAACCTGTGGTTAGGCAGTGCTCAATCGCCATACCTGTGAAGCCAGACTGAAATGTCATCACTTCAGGATTACCACCTGAACTGGGCGTCGGCTATGCCAGCTCAACCCTGCTCAGCCCTGCTGTGATCTCAGCTGGAATAGCAGGTGAGGCATGCTGTGCCATAATGTAGGCAGACACAGGGTCACATACAGCTCAAACATAAAAACACAAACAGGTTGTTTTTCTTTTTAAATAGTCACAACACAGCTCTCTCTGTCCCTTAAGTTTGGTAAGGACAGCCTACATTTTTTCCTAACTTGAACTTATTTACGAGTTAATTAAATTTTTGCTTCATTAGCTACATTTTTGTTTTTAAAAGTCAGAAGATTTGATTATGTAAGATAATCTTTTGTGCATCCATTATTTCTGGAACCTTTTCTTGCAGTAATTGTGTTGTGCAAACACACAAAAAAACATGTGGAGTTGAAGGTTCACACCTAAACGTGCATAGAAATTGGAACTCCAAAATGCACGCTTTTTGCAAACACACACACAAGCCGTGTTCTCACTTGCTGCTGCACTGGTCTTGACTGGCTGGAACAGTCCTAGCAGCGGTTGAGTAGTTCCCCTCCAGGGAGACACTAGTAATTGGTCATTTGTTTTTTCACCTGTCTGGGGACATTGTGTAACTTCAGCAAACTGGCTGCAAGGTCACAAAATCTCATTTGGGGGCAAAGATTGGTCCCTAATGTACCCACTGTTAGTAAGACAGCTCTGCTGATGTGGTTACGCAACAGTTTCCTTACTGTGTTTCGTTTTTTCAAATTATGATTTAAAAATGTAATAAAGCGTAAACACTCACATCGTAAAACACATGTGTGCAAGTTTGCTGAACGATAAACTCTGTAATCCAGTAAATGCAAACAGCGTGTCATAAAAAAGTGGATATATTGTATTGCTCAATGGCTTTAAGAGTGTTTCAAAAAGTAACCCTTATCAACGCAAATCCTAAATAATCCCAGTGATGATTGGATTGTACCAGTTCTAAGAAATGTAAGCTGATAAGTGAAGAATATCAACTTGTTTTTGTTTGTAGCCTCTAGTAAAATGTATTGCTTGAATTCATCTGTTACACTGTCTAGTAGGTCAGTGTTTTGGGATGTAGCAACAAGCGCTGGCCTACTTGATAAAGAACTTCGTCATTGCTCATCGGTTAAAATAATGTAATATACTATCTTGAGCCACCTCTCATTTCTTTATATTTTGCTAGGAAAATGGGTGCAATGACTTATTGAGACACAAACAAACACAAATGGAAATGTATGAGACAAGAACAGTTTGTTCTATTTAAATAAACTTGTTACAATCATACCTTTGTTCTTCTCAAACTCTCCCATGCAAGCAAACTCTCGCATGTAATTTGTTTAAGTAAAATTCAGGAACAGTTCTCTAGACCTCTTTAAGAATTACAAGAATGTCTGTCTCTTTGCATTTATATATCAGGGTGGCTCGAGACTTTTGCACAGTACTGTATCTAAATTCTTAAAGTTTCTTAAAAAAGACTTACCTAATGCATTCATTCTGCAATGGCTGACTGGAATCTCAGCACAGTTATGTAAGGCATTATGCTAACCATTTTCCCACACCTTCAAATATGTCGCAAAAAGCTTGATTAAGCTTTCATTCATCTTGCACACTGAGTAAACAGAACTATTGGTGCAAGAAAATGAAAAAAACAGACTTGCATTCTATTTCTGTCATGTTTGCATTTTTTTCTATCAGTATTGCACCAATAGCTGACATTCCAAGCGTTGTGACATCTTATGCAATTTGTAATTTATGTTATCAAGGGTGAAATGTTATTTTCTTCTAACTGCACGGCTGCTCCAGGTGGAGTGGTGCCTGCCTCAGGGGCCCATGAAAGACAGTACAAAGTCAGAAATCTAATTTGCACCAATTTTGTTTTGCTATTTTTCCTCGTATTTATTTTTTGTTGCATCAGGTTTTTTCTTTTAGGCCACCTGTATAATAAATAATGTCAAAATTGTCTTTAATCCAAACCAACCTCCATATAAATGAGCCCTTCTGGATAAAACAATACATTCTCATACCAAAGCATTGTACTGTCAGAAGCCGCTGGGCTGACAGACAAGTGGACAACACGTCCTTGTCCATGTTTTAATGTACTGACCACGGCAAAGAGTTATAGCTCCTGTTTATGGCTCTACTCAGTAAACTGAAGAAGGGCCAGTGGTATAAACCGACTAGAAGACCCTGTGTTTAATATCCTGGGAGTGAGAAAAGACTGGAGTAAGCTCTCTAAATCAGCTTTAAATCACCAGTGAAAGCCATCTTCTTACTCTCTTCTTAAATCTTCAGATGATTTTTTTTAACTGTGCCTCTGACCCCTTCTCTCTTCAGTTCTGTCCTCTCAAACTAAGCACTTGTTTTGCAAATTTTCCTCCATGGGAGGTTTTTGAACAAGGCTTATGAGTTCCTGTCAGTCATAAAGCATTGTGAATGGGTGAGCAGCTTTTACCAGACACATATACAGAGTTGTTAGCAGTCAGGATCCCAGGACTTAACCCAGGAGGAGTACGAGTTAATAAGGGCTTAGAGGTGGGACACAGTCGTTTGAGGTAGGGCTTGAATGTCCTAGTCGACTGTTGTCGTGCATGGATGTGCACATACTACAGAAAACACGTTTTACTAGTGCTGTGTATTAAAACAATATATATATATATATATATATATATATATATATGCCACATTATGTCAAACAGACCAGTGTCAGCAGGAAAAGCTTGGGCGGAGCATTGGAAACAACTCCTTCCTGAGTCAGGAGTACATAAATATTCCCACAAACATAAATGCACAAAGCTGTAGCATGGTGCTTCAGATGTGCAGGGCTCGCCCTACCTGTTCAGCTCACCAGCCTGGAAAATGCTTTGCGTCACACACAGTTTCCTCTCAAAAAGCTTGTTTTGCTCTAAACCCCGATATACAATACACAATTCATTTTGAGCTATTCTGTGCAGCGTGAATAGAATAGATTTAATTTAAGTTCAGCACCTTATTTTACGTTCTGCACTGTTTCGTGTGTATGCATTTTTGCAATACTTGGGATGTAATATGGAAATTTTTTTTTAGATGTTACCCATGTCCCCCCATTTATGCAAAGGAAATTATGAATTGTCAGTGACAGACCTCTCTCCCTATTCTCATAACTTAATGTTCCAAGCCACAGATGCCAAAGGACACCTTGCGCATAAGTGAGCTACCCCAGTGGCTTTCTCTGAACAGCCTTAATTAACACCAAGTAAGAGTGTGCTGGTTGAGCTGTTGCACACAGTGTGCAGAGGGGAAAGTACAGGAAATGAGATAAATATGCTTATGTCGAACAATGTGCTCAGTCCACTCACTGTCAGCGCTCCATATTGTTCAAGTCTTGTCACTGATAACAGTGTTGTTGATGCGTTTGGGGTTTTTGTTTGTTTTTGTTTTTTTATTGTATGGTACTTGTTCTTCTAGGGTTGGATATAAAAAAGCAAACCTGTACTATCTCTGTTTTATCGATTTCCCCTGTTGTTCCCCTATATGATCTGCTGTTTTTAAAGCAGCTGCCTGAGATGTGCAATGCTATAACGAAATCTGGTCTAGTGAAGGAAGTGAAAGGGCAGGGCTCACTTACTGTTTCCTTGTTGTGAGAACATTTACTTGTTTTTTTCCCTACAGATCAGTGCTACTTCTGTGATATCAGTACATAGTCCACTCATAAATTTTAAAGTATCAAAATATTGGCCTGTGTAAGTATATTTGGAGTTTTTTGCCTGTGTTTGCAATATGAAATACTTTCCTAAACTTGAACATAGATGCACTTTTATTGACATTAAGAACTTTTTTTTTGATTTTCTATACATCCTATGCTCCTATGCATCCTATCAAATATATAATTGTGTAAATACATGCATCAGAATCCTCCATATCAAACCTTGAGAAGGAGAAAAATCTGTCTCTTTAAATGTTTGGTAAATTTATCAGGATTAGGTTAGGATGTGTTTTATAAAGCATATTTTATAAGCTCATCAAATACTTCACTAACAGTAAATGAGGACTAAACACAAGACAGAACAAGTCTTTCACTATTGCAGTTTGTTAGTGTAAAAAATGTCAGCCTTGCTTTCCTGGAAGTCAATTATTAATCAAAATGCTTTCAACAGAAAGCCGGCCTCACCCCCTAAAAGAGCAATAACATCATGTCATAATGCTTTTGATGAGTTTAGTTTCGTTAGCTGGATTTATGGATTACGGTATGTTAAAACTGGCACTGGCCCCTTTTTTCCACACATCAACCAGCTATACTGAGAAAGAAGAACAAAACACAACATTGTATCAGAGATGACCCGTCAGACAGGTTCAAACAATAGCTGTAACAACACTGGCAAAGTCACGTTCATGCTCCAGGAACAACTCTGTACTTATAAGGAAATCCTCCTCCTCTGTTTGTGTGTGTGTGTGTGTGTGTGTGTGTGTGTGTGTGTGTGTGTGTGTGTGTGTGTGTGTGTGTGTGTGTGTGTGTGTGAGCATGCGTGCGTGTGCACGTGTGTGTGTGTTCAATTCAGAATCTTATCCATCAATTAAACTGCTTTGTATGGTTAATTAACTTCCCTTTATGCTCAAAACAACACCTGTTCTGGGATGTGTACAAGAGGTTAAAAGCAGAAAGCATATCATTCAAATTTAACAACATACTTAAATCACACACACACACACATTTTTATAGTATATAGACTGTTATAGTATATAGACTTTGTTCTAAATACACCTCAATTTCTCATTTGTGGTACTGTCACCTTGAAAGCATGGCAAGCAGCAAAAATGGATTTTAGAGATTCAAACACACGTACTTCATTTAAATATATGAGAGGTGTTACAAAAATCTTAAAATACAGTTTAAGATCATCCTCTGGTGTCTAATAAATAAACCGAATCACAGATGTTGACCTAGCAAGCGGTGCAGAAGCTGGTGCTACCAAACATCTGCATGTTCAGTGCTCTGTGTGTCTGTGTGTTGCTCTTGTTGCTCCTCGTCCCAGTCCGGACCAGAAGTGCTGATTTCAGACTTGAAAATGTGAGATTCTTCAAATCAAAACTGTTTGGTCATATCCACAGGGGAAGTTGATGTTTGCTGTCTGTTTAGATTTGAGGTCCACACAATGCCAGTAGCTATCCAGGCATGCATGAGAAGATGGAAATATAGGAGAAATCTGTTGCACTGCATTCATAGCATTTGCAAAAGTAACCATCACCATAATAATAAAATACTTTAGAAATAAGAAATGTGTTTAAACAATTGTATCCACCATGACCTTCACAAGTGTGCTAATTAAGTAGCAAATTAAATGCCAACTTTGGCTTTTCACCCACTGGAAAAGAAAGAATTTCTCGTCTAATGTAACTCAGATTTTCTGGTGGTTCTGAGATAAAAGTTATGCGACACTGAGGTTGAATCTCAGACTTTGATTCGTTCCAAAGACATTCTGTTTCTTTTTGCTTCCCTCCTTATGTGAAGTGGCCGTGTGGGTGTTTTTCGCAGTCTTTTGGCTGGTTCCCTGCCAATGACCGTACTTTGAACCAGCAGCAGCTGGGGTGTGAGCACAGCCAAAGATAGATGATTAGCTATAGCAGGGAAGCAGAGACCAGCCTCTCTTTCTCTCTCTCTCTCTCCTTCACTCGGCCTCTCTGTTTGTTTCCGCCTGTCTATCACGCCTCACCCTTTCCCCCCGTGCCTTTCTTTCATCGTCTTCCCGTGTTACTTTAATAACAGGGAAACTCTTCCAAAGAAAAGGTGACTGCCTTCCTCCTTCCAGCACGTTTACGGCTCCCGGGATCCAAGACCTGTGATGCCGCTTTGCCAAGCACATTTACTTATGACCCAGTTTTTATTCGTTTTAACCCAAATCAGGCCCAGACTCTAGTGAGCTGCAAACATGAAACTTTGACCATGTCTCAGAATTTCCTTTGTACTTTGTGGTTTTACCCGAGTGACTCACTGGTTCCCCAAAGACATGTTTTTCAGGAGACAGTGTGGCCACTATACAATATGTTTTGCTGGCCTTGGTAATATTTAGATATCCTTTGCTCCACCGCTTTTTTAAACTCTTTTCTCTTTCTTCATCTCTCTATTATTTATCGAAGGTGTTATGTCATGTTTCGCCTGTTTTTGTTTTTCATTTAAACATGCCATTGTTGTTGCTTCCCTGCATATTGCTCTAATAATAGCTTTTGCTCTCCCCCCGAATAAAACGGTCACTAACTGACAACAGATTTCCTCTTTTCTTGCTTGTTTTCTGTTTTACATCTTGCTGAGTCAGGTAGGAGGGGAGTGGGTTGCAATTGTATAAAAACTGCATTTGCCATTTGTTTAAGGAGCAGCGCTACACACACTCTACAGTGGTCAGTGTTTCATCTGAGATGTTACAGGGTTTCTGATCTAATTATACATACACAGGCTATGCAGGAAGAATAGAGGTCCCAACAGTGGATCAAAGCCCTTTTGATCTTAGTGATAAAGGGTGGAAGCAATGGACTGCTTTGATACCGAGTGGCTTTTCCTCTCTGTTTTGAATCTTTAGTCCCTATAAGACGTGCTCTCCTTTCCTTTAATTTGACGGCATCGTGTTCATGCATGTCTTTGTGAGTTGCTCAGCTCACCAAGCATGACAGTTTTGGATAATGGCCTAAGCTGAAATAATAGTAAAACTAGAGGTTCTTCTTGTTTCACAGTCTCACACCCGGACAATTAACCCCACATCTCAAATCCACTCTCAGCAGAAAATTGCTAAGACTCAGTTTTCTGCACACACTGGACAATCTATACAAGCACGTTTGACCCCCAAAGTCCAGTTTGTTTGACCAGTGTGATTGCTGTTTGTTGTGCGAGGGCACGGTTAAGCAAAGCAGCCTTGGAAAGGTGATCCTGGGCACAGTTCAGCTGGACTAGGACATGGTACACATGCAGTGTAATCACTGTCTGTGCTCCAGCATGAATCTCAGTGCTTTCTCTGTGACAGCTGGCTCCATGAAAATTAGGCCATTAACAAATATGTAAGGCCAAAATTAAACTGCAGAATGGATGAAATCATGAAACTGAGAGAGCGCGAGTGCATGAGAGGAGTTGACGTGCTCATGTGTCCTCTGCTGCTGGATCGATAAGGGCAAAGTGAGTGCACGCCAGTGGGGGAGTGGGGAGGGGGGGACAGCTGTTCGTAAAGATGGTACAAGGCATCTGTGTCTAGTGCGAGTCTGCCCTGAACGTCAAAGTTATTTCCATAATTCATCACACGGCCATAAATTTCCTCTTATTCACTTTGCGCTACATTTTCACATCTCACTGATTAAAATGTCACTTAAATGGCCCTCTAATCTTAAAGTCTTTACCACATTAGACACAGACATTATGACACGTCAGATCAGCAAGATTTCCTAGTGACTCAAGTGCAAAAACTTGAACTCTACTTTGACGTTTCTAGACGATCATAGGTACTTTCTGGGTTTTAACTCCAGGATCACACAGCAGCAGATTTCATCCAAGAGTTATGTGGATTTATAGACATGGCCCAAATGCTTCATGGCCCATGGAGATTATGATCAGTCAGGATATAAAAGTAAATGACACTGTCCACTTTTTTCCAGTTCACTTCAGTGTTCTTCAGCATGCTTTATTGGCATCAAAGTCATTTTGACTTGCCATTTCACAAAAAAATATTGTTAAAAATATTGTAATATTAAAATAGATATATCTATATCATTTGAGATTAAATAGATTTCTCCAAGGACAGAGTGGTGGTGCAATGGTAAGCACTGTTGCCTCACAGCAAGAAGGTTCCGGGTTCCAATGCACCACCTGTGTGGAGTTTGCATTTGTGCGTGGGTTCTTTCCAGGTACTCTGGCTTCCTCCTACTGTCTAATGGCATGAGCTTAGTGGATTTGGGTAATTGATGATTGTAAATTGCCCGTAGGTGTGAATGTGAGCATGAATGAGTTTCTGTCTCTGTGTGTTGGCCCTGCGACAAACTAGCGACCTGTTCAGGTGTACCCTGCCTCTCGCCATATGGTAGCTGGTATAGATGCTATCCCCCCGCTACCCAAAACTGGTCTAGAGGATGGATAATTTTCTTCATATAACTCCTCTACATATACTAAAGAGGCTATCAAAATATAACTGGCAGTATTACTGTACATATTTGCATGTATGGTAAATATTACGTGTAACTGTCCCGGGTATGTCTGACTGAAGCTGTGATTAAAATGTAAAAACTAACCAGCGTCTGAATGACAGAATTGTGTCACTCTACCCTGATAAGACACACAGTTACTTAAAAGTCATGTTCTTAAAGGGCTTTTAAGACTATCACACAGGGACACTGATCCCCCACGAAAAGCACAATAGTAGATATGACTAAAAGCTAGCACTGTATTTATTTTTTTGCTCTGAACAATTGGTAGTTTTTTCTTTAGGTGAGTTTGGTTCAAAAGTGATGCTTTGAAATAAACTTATATGAGCCAAACACAAACAACATGACCTCATTAAGCTGAACTGAACAGCACAGCGTCGAGAAAGGCAAAATAACATAAACTACACGGGTCCCAGCCCTTACATTCTGCATGAGCCAACTTCAGGACTATATTTGTGTTTCTGGCACTGGTGTAATGCACTCTTTTCAGATCCATCTCATTTTCAGTGCTTTGAGTATCTGGGCGCGCCTCATCACAAATGTGCACCCGCCCCTCCTCACCCCTGGCAAAGGATGTGAATTACTGCGTTTGTTCTCGGTGTGGAACATCTCCACCTGTAGTGGAAAAAAACATTATTTATATATCCAGGCTTCCATTCATGACATTGTTAATGGGTTTGGGACTTTTCCAGCTCTTGTTTTGGCTGCTGGAAGCCACCTGTCAAGGGGCAGACATTTTATCGGTCAGGCTGTCAGGTCAAACTTTAAGTACCTGACCTGGGTTTTTAGTGTGTGAGAGAGAAAGCGAGACAGAGAAAGACTGGTTTTCTTGTTAACTGACTTTAAAAGACAGACACAGCATTTGGTCTGATGTTTAACTCTCTGACGAAGAGGAATCAATAAGTCAGTCAGCCACTGTTTCCTTTTTTATATGAGATTTTTTTTTTTTTTAAATGGATTTACAGGGTGTTGTGCTTGACCCACATTTTCAGCCATGGCTTGTCTCGTAGACACCCTGGCAACTCCAGCAGGCAGCTAGAATCCAAGTTGCTGACCTTAGTTTTTGTGTGGTTAATCCAGGTGCTGCACCATTATAACATTTTTTAGGCTGACTTTGGGCTTTGGTTGAAACAGAGCACCACACACCCATGCTTTGGGTCCAGTCATGTTCATTTTCCATGTTAAAACCCACAAATATATAGGTCTGCCTACCAGCGAAATGATGGAAATTAGTGGCCAAAAATAGAAGCGCATGAATCTGGGAACAGGCAAGCTCAGATAATGGGGAAAAGTTGAGGCTGAGGGCCATGTTGTTGAGGTGAAGTCATAGCTGGAAAAAGAAACGATGCCCAACCCCCCATCCACCCCCTAGACACAAAATCTTATTCTATATTAATAATGGATACATCTCCCCCACCCTAAAGGAAAACAAACATTAGACCTGTTTGTTTTCCTTTTGAAATGAGAATGTGACACGTGTATCGTGTCAGATTCTCAATGACTTCGTCCCACAATGACACATTTCACTTTAGCGACATTACAATTTTTATATATGTTCTCCTGTGACATCACACATTTATTTGGGGCTTGAAAAGCAAACAAAAACATAAAGAAGCATTTTTTTTAGTTTGATTTTGGAACAGTTGAGGACATTATAAAAAATTTTCCTGAGGGGCAGAGCAGCAAAGTTTAAGCAAACAGTTTATCAGCATGTTTAGCATGAATGGCTTCCCTTTAACACCTTCACCTCTGCTGAAATGAAATGAATAATGTTAGTAGTAAGAGGTAGAGTAAGATGATGAGTGGATGAATGGAACTCTTGTACCACCGCCTCTGCATTAACAGCGTCTTTGACAACCACTAGTGTTGGTTTTAAAGTCAAGTATAGATGGGGGCTGCGACGTAATGAGCTGCATTTAGAAAATGCAGGGCAAGCATGCCAGCGTGACGACAGAGTGGTATGACATCTTCAGCAGCCAATCATCTTCTAAGGACTTTTTTTTCTTACCCAATATAGCCAATGATGAAGAGCCAGTA
>NW_005187409.1:5407924-5425066 GCF_000239375.1 Pundamilia nyererei | reverse complement strand
GGGGGGAGTTTTAGTGGTTCTCACCAACAGAGTCAAGTGGTTAAAACAGGAACTTTGTCTAGGTCTTAGTGAGCCATTTCCTAAATAAATACGTCTATTAAAAGAAAAGCTGATGATGATGTGCCAACAAGAGAAACTCAGTATTAGCACAAACTGCAATCACTCTTTTTCCAAAAGCTGCAGTCTGGATTGGTTGCAGTTACAGTGAAAAACGTCAAACCTTGCATCCAAAGTATTATCATGTTCCACTTCCTCTTTTTCATATTATTGTATATAACGGCCATTGCCATAGTAACCATACAACAGTGACGTCAAGCAGAACAAACAAGCAGCACCGGTGCAATAGGGGGAAATAAGTCCATCACCACAGGACACGTAGAAAACAAAACAAAACAACTCTCAACTAATCACTCATACAACTGTTTGTGTCACCTCAAGAAACAAAGGATTGCTTTTTTTGGTTTGCTTGCTTTTTCACCTTGATTTTTAGAAGCCAGACAGTTCTCACTATTTTAAGAGTAAAAGGGAAGGAGCTGTCTGGGGTTGGCTCGCTTCCTGATGATGACTCAGAATGGGGGGGGTGTCCAATGTGTTAATTAAGCTTCTCTTCTCGCATTCTAACTTTTTCACCATTGCCTCCTCTAGTCCGCTGTGTTCTTCCCCTCTGCTTTCACTCAGAGGTAGGAGCCGGCAGGAGTCTGTCCTTATAAGGTCTGTTAAGGTTCCTGGTGACAATAGGCCTGCTGTTGACATTTGCAAATGTGTCCTGGCTCTCCTAGGGAGCTGAGCTCTAGGTGTTTCCCGTTGCTCCGACTGACAGAAGCATGCACAAAAGGGGGTAAACAGGAAGCAGATAAAAATGCTGCAGTGGTCCCAGGGTTGACATCATAGTTTCTTTTCCAGCTCTTTTTTAAAAGCTTTGGTAATGTTTCGTCTGTTACAGCAGTCTGGAGGAAGACGGTTGTTAAACAAAAAAAAAGTTGCCTCTCTCAGCAGGATGAGTCTGTGATTTTCAGCACAGGGTGATTTTACCCTTGCTTTCCGTAACTTCTCTTTCTGTTTTTTTTTTTCCGTTTCTTTTTATAGCCCATGAGATTCTGGTCAAAACTTTTCTGCCAGTGTTTCAAAGTTTCTCACTCTGGATTGCAGGGGTGGGGGCGGTGGGGGTACCATTTTTATCCCACTTGCAAATTTATGATTCCTGTGATTTTCATTAGGTATAACAGAAAGTTTCTGCAACCCTGTTTAAGAAGCTGTAAACCAAGCCAAAGCACTGAAAACGAAACAGACACCGACTCACGGCATTTGTAACAACAACAACAACAAACTGAAACCCTCTCACAAAAGCTTTGCAGTAGCTTTTTTATTGATGCACATCTTCAGTTGCTGTTTGATTTGCTGAGCTTTGTCAAGGGTTTGAAAAATGAAAATGAAACATCACAAACAGTAATCCAGTGGAAGGATAAAGGTTGTACCATAACAAAATTTCAGCCAAGTTTGAGCAGAGGGGCTTTACAGTGATATTTTTTCGGTCAGGTCCTCAAGGTCAAACCTGTCTCATTTGAACCAGAATGATGTGCCTCCCATGTAATGAGCAGTTAAGTGTACAAGAGCCCCTGGGAAATCAGTTGATTCCCCTTAATTATCTTTCATCTTTTCCCTCAAGGTAGCATGGTGTGCGAAGTTTTAAGTGGAGAGGATGAAAGGAGGTTCTAATCTACTGTAATAAATAGAAAAACCACAGAGAGTATTTGACCTTCTCACAGCAGTGAGGATGACTTTATGTAAATGATGTCCTCAATTATGTTTCATTTTATCTCTCATTTATTTTGGATTATGTAAAATGATAGAGATATATGGATTCCGAGATGACGACAGGGGGCTCGGAGCAACAATGACTGCATCACTCAAGAACACAGTAGAAACCCAAACAAACAGGATAACTGGGAAAACAGGCTGGGTGGGGAACCTGAAGAGGGCGGAGCTGTGGGAGTGAGATAAGTGTGAGAACAAGAGGCATGAAAATTTTTGTCTTAGGATGTGGCAGTATATGATAAGAGGATGCTCAGGTCATGTTGAAAGTAAGGGAGCTGGTGTATTGGTGGCTGTCATTGAAATGCTTTCTCAGAAAAAAATGACACCTCCTCATATTTGCATTGTAAATTCATGCCACCCTGGGCACACGTAGTTGCCATGGTGTGGTATGGTTCTGTTGTTGTTGGTGTTAGCAACCAGAGAAGGAGTGCGCAAGCAAGACAAGCCCCGTGACTCATTTAGAAAGTAACCCCCCCTCCACACACACTCCTTCCTGCCCACAGAATGTCAATAGAAGGCAGAGATGACATGATATGTCCCTCCTTATACAGCATTAGTCCTCACATCACAGTTTCTGCGATGACACCACAGCCATCGTTACCTAGTAACCGCTGTAATTCGTGACTGTGTATGTAAATTTTCCCGCGCTCACTGAACTATGATGCCTGAAGACTTGCTTAACAATTCTAAGATTTCATTATGCAATGGAGACATTTGCTTTAGTCTAGTGGGGAATTACTGACAGCGCACTGAGTGATCTGTGGCAGTAACCTTAACAATTACACAGGAATATACACTCAACAAAATATAACACAATAACCGGCATCCGGTTGTGTTGAACAGAGTAAACAGTGCCAGATGGCACTATCTTCAGTGGCAGCAACAAGCATAGAGAACACTTTAAATGGAAGGAAACATTACTGGGAAACAAGCTCTTAAACACATAGGTCAGCTTGTCGCATTGCATTAGTACTGCTGCAAAGCTTTATCCAAAACACTTTGACACACTGTTAGCTCTGCCAGGATGGGTCCATTTTTTCACCAAGATGCTGTTCTGAATGTGTTTCCTGAGGATATGTCGGAGTGTCACCGTGCATCATGTTGAAGTTGAGGCCAAACAAGTATCACAACCATAACACTAGTGAGCTAGCCTCTTGGGGCTTAAGTTCATGTCCCTCTTATCCCTTACGCTGTTCCGCTTCAAGGAAGCTCAGTGGAGTGTTTGTAGACTACGGTCAGCCACAATGTGGGGCAATGTTCTAGCTTACATAAGCTGTTGCTAGGTGATAAATAAATAAATAAATCAAAAAATCACAGGTCATCTTGTTCAACAAACCGTGAAAGGGATGCTTTTTTTGTTGTTTTTGTATTTTTTAATTTCATCTTGGAGACCAAAGAAGGAAACGGTTTCTGTGATTATCTTCCAATATTCCAATATTCACTTGCCAGGACTGTTGCATCTGCTCTTTATGTATATTTGAATTTAAAAGTCATATTCAGCTTTAAACTCTCTTTCTGGGTCATTATGACTTGCATGCTGGGGTTTTTTTGGTCATTATAGCACTGGGATAAATATGTCTGGCCTTACATTGGTTCCCCGGTTACCTAATTACCCAGCCACTGCGGCAAAACTAAAAAGACTACAAACCCTATATTTTTCTGAAGCCAGGTTATCCTGTTGTGTGTTTAGTGCCAGATTTTATCCGTGTGTGTTTACATTCCCATCTGTCTGCAGTCAGACACACCACACACAGGCAAAGACTGACTCAAGGACGTGTACTTTGAAAACACTGTCTGTTGCATAACTAGCGGCAGCTTTAGCACACATATTCATGCTCATCTAAGTGGATCATTATTTAGTGCTGTTCTTCCTCATCTGTTCACACAATACTAATGTCAGGTAATGTAACAAGTTATGCAACAATATAAAAGCAAATTACAGTTGTCTATAATGACTGGCTAATCCCTTTCAAGGCCAAACACAGACTAGCTCCTGGCAACATGGGGGTTACTTGATAAAAGAAGAGATAAAAGAGATAAAGAGATAGATAATGCAAAAATGTTGATTCAATGATACAATTGTCTTCTTTAATACCTCTACCAAGTCATGTTTGCCTGTTTATTTGCTAGTTTGACTGCACCACGTCCAATAATCAGAATGTAAAGTAACTTTTGGAGTGTCTCCCTTTATTTTAAAAATTGGGGAGTGGGGAGCGAAGCAACATTCAGAGTTTATGAGGTGCTGCTGAGGGGCAGCACCGCTTGGAGTCATCCTCCAAACAGCACTATATATAATTGAAGCCTTTGGTTCGGAAATGAGCATCATCGCTCTTCCTGTTGGGTAATCGGAAGCTTCTTATCTGTAGCACTTGTATCACTTATATATATATATCTGTCTGCACTTACGAGGAAAAGAGGTGGACCAAAATAGACCCTGTTGTTGATAAAACACATCGGGAGAAAAAAAAGAATCATCCTGAGACAAACATATCCCAGTGTTTCTTTCCTTCATCCACACCTAGATTCAATGTGTGGCATCAAAACATGCTGCATTCTTTGCAACCGGTTATTTTAAGACTACTGGCTCAAATGGGGATGACTCTTCATTTCCTTTCATTTCTCACATCTGACTGTCGCCAGCTGTGTCTGAGCTTGTCTTTATCTCCATGGAAATGATGGGAGAGGGAAACCCATAATCGCAAGACAAAATCTGACTAAGAGATTCCTCTGCTGCTTATGACAGCGGACCAACAGAATCCCAAAATAGGAGTTGTCAAGCCTTAAGGCTTGGTTTGTTTTCTCATGTCCTGAATCACAGAGTGGAGAGGGAGCAAGTGGCGCTGTGAGGTGTGTCACATGTAACAGTGCTAACTAAGCATGATTCGATGAAACACTTTTTCCCAGGCCTTCTGCAAAAGGGATATAAAAAGATGGGGAAGTGGGTCACACCCTGACCAACTGTGGAAATCCACAACATCACAGATGTTTGTCGCCAAGAGTCCTGGCACAGCTTCTTTCAGTAGAAAAGCTGGACAAAGCTGATATCACCCAGTGCCTGGTGGCTATTGTCCAAAGTGTGTCAGTAAGGCCTGTGCAACCAGCCAGAAGCATTAATTCCACTTAGACTCATTGAAACAAGCAGATGGATTATCTCCACTACTGCAATGGACTCACGATAAATAAATCTCAGTTAAAAGTGTAGCTCTAATCACGTACCAGTTATGCAATAGGTTCTGCAAAAGCAGAACCTATTGCATAGGAACCTATTATTTATTTGATCTGATATAACCCTTGAATGTAGTTAGGTTTAGCATGATGTCCGCAGCTGTTCAAATAGTCGGTGAGCCCTTGAAGCAGTGCGAGACGACAGTGTCCCTCTGTTTGCCACTTGGGGAATCTGCAAAGCTGCAGGCTACGTGGGAAAAGGCACTCAAATGCATTTTTTTAATCTAAAATTGCACAATTTTGTTCTTATGAATACTTATAAGAATCTGTGCACTAACTGAATTGATTTCAACAATATTCTGCTATGAAGATCTTGTTTATCATAGAAAACATATAATTAAGATGCTGGATTTTCATATTTTGTATAAACAAAGGTGTTACATGTGTAAGGCGGACACAAAGTTATGGATAGAGCAGCATTACATGGTGGTTGTGTATATGATGATCAAAGACTGGCAGGGTGGTATAACTGAGTGTGTAATTTACTGCCCCGGTACATGATTTAGAGGGAGAAGACAGAAGGGGTGAGCGATTTGTTAAAACCTGAAATTTCAAATAATCAAACTGTAACTTTTGTTTTGGGCCACCAACACACAAAATACTTGTGGGGTTTTTAATTAAATTGCAGATTATTGCCTTTTCAAGACAGCATTAATCCATGCGAGTTCAACAGATCAAAGCTCCGGAGGAGCTGCTCCTCTGCTCTAAATGATAGGACTTCCCTCAGTACTGGGCAACCAGATGTGTCGCCTGAGCACACAGCACAATAAATATTGTTTTGACAAGACTGTTTTAGATAATATGAACCAAACACAGTGCCGCGTCCCACTGCTGTGGCTGTCTGAAAAGCGCAGCAGTGTCTTCTTTCCTTTTTATCGTGATTTATATTTTCTTCCCAATCTGATTCCTTAAGCCACCCGCTGGGAAATAATAAAGAGAACAGCAAGACCTTTGCATCGTACGTTGTGTTTATTTGGGTTTAAGTAATATTAGCTCAAGGAAATCTCTGAAGCTTGGAGCTCTGCATGCAACTCCAAGCTGAAGTGTTACCTAAGGTTTGTTTATACTCTGGTTGCAGAGATTCTGGTCTGGGAGTGAATAAGCAAAGCAGTTCAGTTACATAATGATATGCTTTTTTTGCAGGTAATGAGTTTGACTTCTTTTTGTAAATCGACTATTGCAAAGTAAACTAAAAAGTGATGCTTTCTTTGACTTACCAAGCTTGTCAAGGTAAAGGTAAACTGTGCCAAGGAAGTTAAGCTTAGCCATAGCTGGCAATGATGACAGTCATACCTTTAATAGGTGTGAACCAGCGGATAAACACTAAAACGGCAACACCACCAGGCACTGACAAACACTCCACTATTACAGAAACCATTCCAAAAGATTTGCTCATTTTACTAATCCCAACAGCTTAAGCTGTAAAAAAGAGACTATTAAGTAATTGAGCAAGTTTATACTGAGCCACATTGCAGTAGCTTAACCACTACTTTATATTTCTTTCTGTTTTTATTGGATTTGTTTCATGCTACAGCAAAAGAAATTATAAAGACCGAAAGATGTGAACTTGTCATGTTATCACCAATAACCAACGGTATACCTGAACTCACTGTTCAGGTTGTGGAATGTGGCTTGTTTGTCTC
Source organism: Pundamilia nyererei (assembly GCF_000239375.1). NCBI lineage: Eukaryota > Metazoa > Chordata > Actinopteri > Cichliformes > Cichlidae > Pundamilia > Pundamilia nyererei. Next base: position 5,418,383 of record NW_005187409.1, on the reverse strand, counting down.
TGACTTTCTCTGACCACGCCGTTAAATAATTGTAAATGTTACATCCATACATGTGCTTGTTTAGTTCGTTGCCTTTTTATTTGTTTAGTTGTTTGTAAAAAACAAAGCAGGAGTTCACACATAGACAGTGATTCATCCTAACCAGCATTTGACATTATCAGTGCCTACTGATGATGCAGTCCTAGCCAGTGTGAACAAGAGCCTCCACTGTTGTACTGTGAAAGCATCACTACGTGGTCAGAGTCCAATAAAATGCAATGCCATTTTCAACAAGGATGATATTGTCTGTCTGGGCACACTGGGAACACATTTGTTCTGTTGCATGGCAGTTTTGCATCAGATTTCAGAATCCACGTGGTAGTTCTCAGAGACCGGTGGCTTTCATGGGTGTTTTCCTTCCCCCACATCATTCTGAGAGTGTTAGATACTTCATCTTAATTTAGATTTAACTGTTTTTGTGTTTTTTACAGTGACTAATAAAAAATGTGGTAACTCTAATGACAAATTACATCTTCAACTACTTAGACTTTTGTACACAAAGCCCTCAATGTGCACATATTGGATCCAAGACTCATTAAAAAAGTTTTCTGTGAGTTCAGCAGCTGTTTCTATTGACTAGCTTTATAGGTATATAAATAGGAAGCATGCCAATGCAAGAAGGACTTGAAGGTTATTTGGGTTAAATCCAAAAAGAATCTTTGTGTCGACTTTAAACATCTGTTGTTTTATTCCTGAAAAACCAATTAAAGCATTTAATAGGAGGTATAAAACACCTCATGCATCTAATGCCAAATTAAATCATGTTTATAGTGACATATGCTTTGCATATAACACAGGTGAACCAGTCAATTAAAACTTTAAAACGGTCTTTTTTATTTATTTTGATTTAAACAAACAGAAATGTTTACAGGGTCACGTGGTTGCTGTGATGTTTCGAGGTGTTTCAGTGTTGTGAGCTATAGTCTGGTTTGGACAGGTCTGGTCTTTAAGTGTCATGGGAAAGTGTCACAGTTATTTACAAATGAATTTATTTTCAGTGTTAAGAATGTTTGAGCGCCTTATGCTGGGTTTAATAGAGGTAAACTTTGCTCTGATCCACTTGGAAGTTTGGGATCAGATTATCCACAAAAGCACAAAATAGGCTCTTACGTACCAGCTTTGCAATTACTGGTCCCCAGAGGCAGTGAAGTTCAAATCCCTATCAGCTGCTTAACATCCCATGAAGCAGGCAGAATGCTTTATTTTCTTATGGAATTAAAATAACCAATTTTACAAAGCTATTAGTGGTTCCATAGTGTAGTGGTTAACATATTAGTCTAACACGCAAAAGATCCCTGCTTTGGGACCAGGAGGAGACACAAATAGCTGGGAGGGCTGTGTCAGGATGGCAATCTGGGGTAAAACTGTGCCAAATCAAATATGTGCATCCATCTGCTGTGGCAGGCCTTTCAAAATAAGGGAGTAGCTGAAAGAAGCATCCATTTAGTTGTATTTACAAGACATTCTTGTTTTAAATGCTGATTTTGATTTTAAAAAGTCATTTTTTATATTTTTTGTCATAGGTACTTTAACTGCCTGATCACAGTTTTGTCAGAAGGGTGGTTCCAGCAAACAGAGAGCATGAAAAAAACTTTACTTTTTTTTTGAGTTTCAATTTTCAGCAAACAGTTTCATTTCAAAGTGCACACTAGTATTAATGTTTATGAAACTGTTGTGTTGATTTCAGATATGCTAATAGTAATTTACTAAGTGGTAAAAAGATATGGAAGACTACCATATGTATTCAAGTAATAAAGCATGTGTTGTTTTATAATTACAATAAAGTATCTATCTATCTATCTATCTATCTATCTATCTATCTATCTATCTAAATATATATAAACTTGTGTATTTTGTGATTCCTCATATTGTCTTAGAATTGTTAGAAGCAGTGATCTGATCTTCAAATATGAGAAACAGCTGGCTTTAAATCCTGTGCAGCTCTACCTTCATATTATAAGGGATTCAACCCACTTTTCAGTGGGTGACCGGTGCTGCGACAGCTGAGAGGAAATGATTGCGAAGCAGGCTGGTGATCCTTCCAATCCAAAATACAGACCCACAAGTCCCTGTGGCCACAGAAGAGAGAGGGAGAGCATGTTTGTCCTGTCAGTGAGCCAGAACAGCTTTCCCTCAGGAAACTCCTTGAAAAACGCAAAGTCAGACCTGAATAGCACTTTGTGAATCCCACACTGCAGCTGAAGCAGCAGCAGGAAAAAGGTCGAAGGATTTCAAGTCTTTCCTCAGTTTATTTTAGTATCTGTGACACCCAGAGACCCTATTGTTAATAGACAGCTCAGAGAGCATGGAACAACAAAAGTATAGAGTAACTGAAACTTGATCATCCGTGAGCCCTCAGTCATGGGTTTAATAAACACTGCAGAGAATAATGGCAAAAAAATGAAACATCATGTAATACACCACATCAGACTGTTTATTCAAACTGCAACAAGCCTGCTAATTAAGCCACTAGCATCAACTCTTTGATCTTTGCAAAATCTTTCAAATCATTCTTTCTTTTCCCTCTTGGTAAAAAGGTTGCTGCTGTTATTCCATCCTCCACTGTATAAACCATCCAAATCCATCCAAAAACATCAACCTAAACCAGTGTGGTCCACTCAGGGAAAAACCAAACTGGGGGACCTAACATTTCCTTGACCTTGTTTGACTTCGGCTATGTAAACCTTGTTGCTCAGTAATTGTTCATTGTATTTTTCCATATGTTGTTTTTGGGTACACAGCCAAACACTTCCTCCCTCTGTCTTTAATGCCTGTTTTTTAACAAACACTGTGAGCTCCACTTTCCTCAGTTCTTTTTTTTTTTCTTATGTGACGCTCAGCTCAGACAGTGAGAGACCAGAAAAACTTGGAGCATGGTCAACTATAGTCAAGTCTGTATTCTGTTTAGCAGTTGTCCAGCAATTTCATACTCACTGACACCAGCCTTGGAAATGTCAGTGAAATAAATAAATGAATAGATTTCTTATTTGGGGATAAGTGGTGCAACATGTCTCTAATAACATGGCTTTCACCCCATGTAGGAATTCAGTTTTTTACTTACAAAGGGAGCAGCATTTTGTCTCAAAATGGGCATATTGCTAAAGTGTTTTAGCAAATATTATATTAGAAACGTGCAGAGTGAGTGACTCTGTATCGTCACCAGCAGTAGAGTGCACCACATCCTGTGTGTTTGTTGTAGATCACTTTAGTTGTATTTGTTGCTGCAATATGTGTCGTGGCAACATGTGTTTAGCTTAAAGAAACAGAACATGGTTGGCCAGGATTATTCTTGGAACTTTATCTTCAGAGCAGGGACTACATTACACTACGTGTTATATTGCATTTCATGCAGCACTCTCTAGGAAAGTATCAAAGGTCTAAAAAGTTAATATTTAAAGGTCAAGTGATGATCGTTGACTTATGATATAGAAATATGACCTGTTCACACGAATGCTCACAGTCAAAATAGTCTCCTGCAGAACTCAGAAATAATTATTATCTATAATAAGTATATATTAAGCTGGCAGCCTCATCAAAAAAGTTATACTTTTGTGCTGTGACCCAGTTCTGTCAGGAAATAAAAGCAAACAAATCCATGCAAGCAAACCTAGTTATACACACCTAAACACACACATTGTGTATGTACACATAAACCTTCTTGGTTGGTCTGGGATGGGTTGCGTGTGAAGACTGTTGAGTCTGTAGAGCTAGACAGTCTCTGTTCTGCAGTCTGTCTGCACAAGGGTTATGCAACATGGGCTTGGCCTTACCACACGCTAGCTTTTCATTGGCTCCGTAGAACTTACTGATTTGAATACCCTTCCCCCGAAACTGTTTCTGTCTGGACTTCAACTGACTACGTAGGGCTTCTACGGTGTAGAAAAAAGATACCCTTCTAAAGGCATACTTTTTGGCAGCAGGAAATGGGAGGAGGAGACCTTAAGCACATCTGTATTTATCAGCTTTTCTGGGAGGGAAGAAACTGGGTGAACTGAAATAAGAAAACAGGAAAGGAAAGGCTCAATCAACAATTCCAGCCTCCCTTGGGTTCTGTTTCATCAGCTTAATCAAATATGGGAGGGAGCCTTACCAAAGATATCAATTGTATATAATCTCATTCCAATTACGGCATATAAACAACAAAAGAACAGGTTTGCACTAGTTAAACCTTAATTTATTTGACTAGAGAAAAGTCAAGACTAATACTCTTGGAAAGTTATATTTTGTGACACAGACTGAACTGGACCAGTGACCTTTTCAGGTTTACTTGTTAACTTATTGTTCTAACTCTGTTTTGCAGGATATGGTTTTAGTGCACAGAAGCAAGCCTAATACTATCTATTGGAAAGAAGGCTTATCTTAATGGTAATGAATATCATCTCACTTTCAAATGACTAGTTTTACACAAAGTGCTGACACATTCTCCCTATATCTGTTATGTTTCCTATTCAGAAACGTGTGAAGAAGTGTTTCATGCCAGCTTGCACTTTCTGCATGCGTGCGGTTACATGCTAACCATGAATCACATTATTGTTGTTTCTCTTGTGTTTCAACAGCAAACAGCAACTGTATCAGTTGATCACTGAGACATATTCTTTCATCTGTCTTTAATTAATTAATACAGCTTGCACATAGTTACCTTTGAAAAAACAGAGAAGAAAGATCAGCGGTGGCCCACTGGCCCGTCTTTATTCATGCTCTATGAAAGTCTGCACTTTAAATCCTCAATAATAATCATTAACAAAGAATCGTGTCACTGTTCTGGAGGTAAGGCACTATTTTAAATAAATATAATGCCAGCCATTTGGAAATTTGCTGGTTGCCAGCTCTGTACAGGCTGTTTGTGTTCTTAGAAATTGCATCATTTATTGATTTGCTGTGCTCAAGAATGAATAGAGTCGTCTCATCACTTCACTCTGACTGCTGTTTATCTGCCTCTCTTTTCTTTTCTGGTCACAAGTCTGTCTTGGGATATCCTGACGTCAGTCGGGTGTCATAAATGCAATCGTACAGCTGTGGAGTGTTTGAAGCTTAGCTGCATATCTGTGTTGTTAATATTTGCTGTGATATATGTATTCTTAAGTTTAATTGTAATTATACAGCAGTGGCATTTTTAAATTGGCAGTTTTGAGTGGGTAACCTACTATACTGGACATGTGAGGTTTTACATTTTAGGGGAGGCAGTTGGAAGTGTTGCTTCCAAAAAAAAAAAAAAAAAAAAAAAAGGAAGTGTTGCTGGAAATGATAATTACATTAGTAAATATTGCAAACCTATTAATCATTCAGCATGCTGAGGTGATACTTTGGTACTATGTCTGCTGCACTCAACGCATCTATGCAGCCAACATGCTCGGTACAAACAGGGAGTGGAATACACTTACACATATCTTACACTGTGTTATCATAAGGACAAGGCATAAAGTCGATTACATCAAATGTCAGGGTCTGTTTTTTTGTGTGCATGCGCCTGACTGTCTGTGCAGATGTATGTCAGAAGTTTTGTTTGCTCTTAACTGCACATTTGTCTCACATGGAAATGTGCAACCTAAATATAGAGGGCAAAGTATGGCCTGCCACTGTTTGTCATGTACCTTTAGACTGTGGCAACAACTGACATGGCAAGTTTTAGAGTCACTCTATCGGAAAATGATAAATCCCACACAGCTAGCAATTTCAACAACTGTGCATATTCAACGAAAAATAGCAAAAGCTAAACTCGTAGTTTTTACAAATTCACTAGCATTTCCATACATCTCTAATGAATAAAATACAACACTGAAACACAATTGCAACTCTAAAATGATCATTTAAATGAGTATTTTTACAGCCATTTGGGAAATAATCCAAGTAGTACACAGCGTAAACTTGATTTAGCATGCAGGTCCCAGCATAAACCTGCATGCTCACAAAAACATCCTGATGGCAAGCACATAACAAAGGAAGGTATTTGCAAGATTCCTGAAATGCATAAACCCCACACACTGAAAATGTCTTTTGACAAAACAGATGGAGAATAAGGATTACAGAAACACAAAACCCATCATTTCAAACTAAATGTAGTGCCACCCCATGAGAGAAAATGACACTAGATTGCAGGTTTTAAATTAGTCAGCTATTTGAGATAACAAATTTAAAGAGGTTGTCTTGAATGAAGTTTAGAAACATACACCCTCCATCTGTTTTCGTCTAGTTATGTAATTCAATGTCTAATTTAGGGCAAGAGGTAGGGTGCAACCTGGACAGGTCACCAGTGTGTTGCAGGGCTAACACAAAGAGACAAACAACCATTTGCATTCAAATACAATCAATACAGTCAATTTAGAATAACCAGTTAACCTAACCCTGCTAACTGCATATCTGTGGATTTTTGGAGGAAGCCACAAACATACCCCTTGATGCAAACTGTGTTAACTAGTTACCTTGTCATTATAGTATCTTCATGTTATCAAAGGCTGTGAAGAATTTGCTGTGTTGGACAGTTTTACACATTATGTAACCACTGATTAACCCTAAAGCCTCAATATGTGTGTGTCAGAGTAATCAGGTTGTGCATTTACAAACAGACTTTTTTGTGTTTGCAACTAAAATATTTTTCTCCGCCAGCTCCAGCATAAAAAAAGCCCATGCATAAAACAAGAATGTGCCACAGGCAGAGTCATGTGCATCTGGCTGTGTTTGTTTGGGTGCCTTTTCAAGGACATTTGGATTGGAGGAAATGTATGCCCAAGAAAGCCCTTATAGTTTATTTTTCATGCTAGAAGGTTTTCTTTTTGACTGGTTCCTGGAATTTGTCTGGAAAGGCCAGAATAATTAGGCCAAATTAAGAACTAAAGTGAAGAAAACTTCATTCAGTTTGCTTGTTTGCAAACGCTAATAAAAAATGACAGTGTTCTACGTTTCTTCTCCAACTTGGAGAGACCACAGGAAAAAACAGGTGAGTATGATTTTGTCCTTTTGCTCATGCAGTTACCAAACAGCCCATCCAAAGCAGTTCAAGGTCTATTTACTTAAGTACTAAGTACAAGAAAAAAAAAGGTTATATAAAACATTACACCTGGACATTTGGCTTTGCTTAATATTGCACCATCTGCACTATCTAATGCATGTTTTGATTTTGTATTAGGTATACTGCAGCACAGTGTGGTCATCTGATTAGATGATAGTTTATCGTTTTCATTTCGCTTATAAGGGCATCCAGCAACCGGTAAAATCGTCATTGCTCTGCAGTAACATTTGAAACACCACATAAAGCATAAAATTTGTTTGCACAATCCTGTGCATTTGGGGCTGAGCAGCAGACATCATAACATTTTGTGTAATAACAGCGTCATTTTACAAATTGAAAGTGGGAACTAGTGCACGGAAACACACTAATCGTCATTCTTTAATCACTGTATTTCATTATATGAACTAACTGTAGTGTATCACTACTAGAGAAGGGTGCAGCTGTAGATGTGTGGTGTTATGACAATTCATCACTCTCAACAAATGAAAACCTATTAATCTACAGAGTTGGCTTCTATTTGATCACCTATATACAAATCATTAATGTAAGTTCAGTCAAGGCCCCGATCACAAAGTACTAGAAGTTTGTTGGCACCATTTGGCCATTGCTGACTGCAAGGGAAAATGTGTATTCCCCAACTGGTTGTTGAGTGATCCATAAAGGTTGCTAGCAGCTAGTCAGTGAAATGAGTCACAAAGAGGGTCCTGTACCAAAAGCCTCCCTGTGATTCCTTTGGTCACCAGGCCTCATGTAGCCAACATGTTTCAAAAGGCACAACCTTTACTTTGAAGGTAAATCTGTTTCTGGCTTGTGCTATACTTTTTGCAGTTTTCACTACTGCTCGGAGAGAGTGAAGACACGTCGGCATCTGCCCTGCAAACTACGGGCAACTGCTACCAAACAAAGCAATCATAAGGAGGTTTTTGATGGTGTTGGTGTTCAGTTTCACCAAATGACTCAAGCAACCACTCACCAACTGGTTAGCCAATAAACATTTTTCCTTAGTGATCTGGTTAACCAGGGGCTCAATGGTCTTTAAGCCTGTGCGACTGGGTCTTTAGCAACTAATTTCACAACGACCGCCGTCAACCTTCAGGCATCACTCACCAACACGTCATGCAATAAACATTCTTACCTCCCCACAGGTGGTTGTGCACTTGCCCCAACCGTGGGCACCAAAAGTAGCTCAAAGGCATTATGATACATTTACAGCTTGTCAGTCATAATCTGCACAAACACAAACATCTGTCGCAATATTCTGCTTTAACGACCGTTTATGAACCAGAACTGTGTGTGTGTGAGAGAGAAAGCAAGAGAGAGAATGAATGTATATTTCTAAGTATAGATTACAGCATATTTTACATGGCTGCTGTTATTTCCTTTTTGTGGAAAGAACAAGCATGGCTGCCTCCTGTTCCCTGTAATCAAGGAACCCTTTTATTTGGATTGTTTATAACAATCTTGAATTAAGGTTGAGCCTGAGAAGAAGCAGCATCTGTAGCGATTAGCTGTTGGAATTCAGTACAGCAGTAAAGCAAGCTAAAGGGTGGTCTGACTGGTAATTTAAGAAAAAACATAATTATGTATTACAGATGCCAATAGAAGAACATAAAGATCTGGCACACAAACAATCTTTTCTCATCCACGGCAGCTCTCTAAAGCTGGGGACAGGTTAGATGGCTGTAAACTAATCCTCGTAAAGTTCACAACCCCAGAAAACCACAGGAAGGTAATAAACCATCAGAGAACACACTGTTCTGCAATCCAATAGAAGCTCGAGAGAGGTGCCCTCTCAGTACAGAAGCAGAACAGGACAAGTGTGATCTTTAAGACATTGCATACTCTATTGTGTCTGTAGTGCCCAACCTATCATTATACTATTACCACTAATAATTATATAGCAATTTTCAGCTGATTTGTTGCTGTTTTTTCATGCCACTACTCTCCAACATTGTGCAAGGTTTTGGCATCACTATGCAAATTACCTAACTTGTCAGACACACCTGGCTAAAAACTGTAAAGTTAAAACTTTTATTTCTGGTTACCCGCAGTCTGACGTTATTCTGCTGGGTCACTTTCTCTGTCTCACATAATAGTGTTCACACAAAAAATGGCAGGTCCCAATTTTTATTGTAGGAACTAATTTTAAAACATCTGAAAAAGACATGTTGATCTATGTGAGCCGGTTCTTCTTTCAACATTTCCCTTGAGAATTTCTAAGAAACCAGATGGAAACTGTAAGTGCTCACAGTCTTATAACCTGACAGGACAGCATAAAAACAACTGGGCTCTGAGCTAAATCTCATGTGAGCTTTGTGATACACACAGGATGTATTAAAGCAGTTTTTTTGAGTTCACTGATATTCCCCATTTTTTCTCACATTACCCGACTGATTCCTTTATTGTATCATGAAATTGTTTTTATGACCAACAGAGGAAATATGAGACGGTGACAAAGCGTAACAACGGTAAAGGTTTTTAAATTGCACCGAGGTTTATTGTCCAGAACACAAACATTTTCCCAGACTTCATGTAATCATTCACAAGACAGAATTACATTTTTTCCTACAACTGTAACTTCTACATTCAGATTTAATTGCGCTGGTTTGAGGTAAAAAAAATGGGGTTTAATTGCAAGGAAGCTATTTATTGTTACCCAGCACACTGAAAAATTTACTGTACTGTATTTAACAAACAGCTGCCATTAAGAGATTTCAAAATTGCTTCTCTGTTTGCCTGAAAATCCCACAGGAGACACTTGGTATGATTAAAAAACATGTTTAAGTATTTACATCACTTATGTGAACCGAATCCAAGTGCAGTTAATGGAGTGACGTTAACATTAGTTGTATTTGTCATACCTCTGCTTTTCCTGCCATTTCAAATGTCAAAAGGTTACTACTGAGTGCAACACATGACGGCCATGTCAGGAAAAAGCACTTCACTGACCCAGTGTCCTATTTATACTTTTCATTTTTTTAGAACATTTTAAGTTCTGTTGTAAGCAGCAGATTGCTAATCCAAGCAGAGCAGACAAAGTTACAATGTGTCACGAAGTTACACATTGTTCAAGCCACTGTGGCGCAGTATGTACCAAACTGTTGAATAGACATGTTGTATTTCAGCACTAATCTGTCACAATTTGGTTTATACAACCTAATGTTAGATGTTTCTATTGTTTATTAATAGGTATTTACACAGATAATATTTGATTGTGTTAATTACAAATTCAGTTATGGCTGCTTTGGCTTTGATCCTGGTATTTTGGTACAATCAATGATGTTTTTCCTTGTATGGAATGTTATAATCCCTGCTGCTCAAAAAACTTAAGAGAACATTTAAATCTCACATCAGATCTTGAAGAATTAAACAGTCAATTTGAAAAGCTTTACTGAAATACAGTAAATGAAATAA
>NW_005187409.1:5378217-5407183 GCF_000239375.1 Pundamilia nyererei | reverse complement strand
AAGAACTTACCAAGCAATATTTGTGGTGTATACTAATAAGACTTGATGAAACTTAACAAAGAAAAACAACCATAGACATTTTCATCTACTGTATTTCCACATAAAACCCATTTGCCGCTATGTTCATTTGTTTCTCTGTGCATGTCAGTGCACTTGATTACCACCTGCTGCACTGTGAAAGACCACAGTACACAGATCCACATTCACTAAATCCAGTGGACATTAACAAAATGGACTAAGAACCACTGGTTTTAAAAATGTATTCAAAAGAAAAGAAACAAAAAGTTCTGAATTTATCCTTGTCTGTTTTATTTCATTCATTTAGATCAGTGATTATTATATCAATATTTTATTTCCAGCTAAGGCTTTTTATGATTAGCCACTAATTAACACATCTTATGACTGGTGCATATAATTATAAAAGCACATGACCTGGTCAGTTTTACAGACTACCTTATCTGTATTGATCACATAATGCAAGCATTTTCTTTCTTTGCCACCAGACACATGTCACATATTAAAGCATGACTTTTTGGGGCTTCATGTGCTGGCTCCTGCTGTGCAGTGGTGCCCTGAACTGGGGTATGACCATGAATCAGATGAGTGGTTCATGACCTCGGACCTTTATGAATAAGATGCCGTGACCTGTCTGCATTCCTAAAGTGGCTTTGATCAGGTAGAACAGCAGCTGATGCCCCCATGCAAAAAAACAAGAAGTTGCCAGAGCACTTCCACAGTCAAGATCTAAACAGCAGAAATGCATGTTTACAATGTGTTCATTTTCTTTTGTTATATAACAAAAACATTGAAAAAATGTAAACTTAAAAAAAATGATGAAAAGAAAAAACTTGAAAACAAACCAAGTGAATCACAGAATTTTAGTGAGCGTTTAATCCCATAATCAGGTCTGCAAATTGAAATATCCTCATGCATTAAAGGGAATTCCCAGAAAAAAAAAAAGGAAATTTTTCAGAGGTTTGTGATCCAAATTTGGATTTGATAAATAAATAACATGTTTATCACGTTTTCAAAGACCCACCATTGTCCACTCTGACCACATATTTAATATTGAAAATTTAATATTGAAGATTTCTGTTGAGTCCACCCAGACACACGTCTCATGTCTGTATAATAGTACAAATTAAGTGAGAGAGAACAAACATAGCTACATTCATTCACATGACTCAAAGCATAACCAACACTAGCCGGTGTCTCTGATCTGAAATACCTATGTCATGACCTGGATCCAAGGCAAAACAGAAACGGGCAATGGTGGACGATAAATTTAACCCTTAATCGTGATAATATAAAGCAAAGAAAAAAATAGCACATGTTTAGCAGAAGTATTACCTGCATGTGTAAATGTGGCCATTTAAACATGGTGAAATGTAGGGTGTTGTGGAGGATATATTACAAAACCCCAAAAAACAACAGAGGAACATACAGATGCATGTGGGTGAGGAAGGAGAGCTTAGTTGGATTGGCTTTAGTCTTCTTGAATCCTCAGACTAGGTGCGTGAAATCAGATGATTATATCTGCCTAGCATTATTATGTACCTTCAGGAACACAAGGGGAGACTTATTAGCCACATCACCACACACTGGTAGTTAGGCAGGGGCTGTCGCAGCTTGTTTGTCTGCATGGTTGGACTTTGTACATTTGAGGTGGTTCAGTCTCCTGTGTCAATTTACCAGTGTATGGGAGAACTTCATATGCTGACACAAAGTCATGATCAGAGAGCAGAGAAAGGATCAATCTAAGCAATGGTATAATAACTGTGCAGACACACTGAATAATAGAAATGTCAAAATTAACTTGTGCATCATTGTTTTTGTCCACCCTGCTTCAGACATGAACAGTTAAACCTGTTTTAAGAAGGTCAAAGGTCTATCAAACACACACACAAAAAAAGCTGAGATATAAATAAAGTCTTTCATCCTTCACGCTACAGTTTTCAGAAGTGCAGAAGCAAAGCAGCATTTTTTTTTCTCTTTTACATAACCATCTGTCGTCAACAATTTTCAACTCTTCTGAACTGCTTCTTCTGGAAAAAGCAGAGCGACTCTTTGTTTGTATTACAAAAATGTGCAGGGCATGAGACTGCATAGCAGTATGACACGGAGTCCAAATCTGACGTATTTTTCATTAAACTCTGACTTTAAAGTTGTCGTGCTAAATATGCTGACATTCAGGAGACGCACAAGTTGTATACGTTCGCATGAAAAGCAGTCCGTCTAAATTATCCCCTTGCATGCAACCCCGACCACACTGAGGCAGATCTGACATATCCCAACGCCACCCCCGAATTTCCATCTGGAACAGATGTTCTTTTTTTTGTTGTATTGCATAACACTGGTAATCCAACACAAGATCGTCTCTGGGCTGCCTGGGTTCAAGCAGTCTAAGGATTACTTCCACACCTAAGGTTATTCCCAGGCTTTTAATATTAAAATGAACTCCAAGGGAAGTAGTGTGGAATCACTGATGTTTTGATTTGGACTAGTTTTCTTCCTTTCGTTAGAAATTCCGGTGGAAGCCTAAAAAAGATTTTGAAATGTGGTCAATAAATAAAAGAACCAGAACATGTTCTACAAGTAGACTGGTAAGATTACTACCTTCAAGAGATTAATGTTTGACATACAGTATTTTTTTTTATGACAAAATATGATTTATTATAAGGGTTAGGTCTTTATGGATTTGATGCAGTGAGGTATGAATACATAAATCTTCATGGTTAATTTGCCCTAATTTTCCTAAATGAACACATTATTCCCAGAACATAGTGTTTCTAAACCTTGTGGTAAATGAAGCCAAAGGTGTAATCAACTTCAGGCTTTTTTCAGCTCCTGCACTCTTTGGTATGCTGACTCCACTGACTCCGCCAAATATAATTTTTCCTCTACAGAGCACCAGCCATTAGCACAAGTGTGGTTAAATTATGGCACCACTTCCTGCTGTAGTGGATCCATCATGATGCCTCTTTTGGCTGAAATGCACAGGGATTCATATTTGCATGGATCTGACTCTAATTTTCTTGTATAAAAGAAGTCAATAGACACCTGTCTCCAAGCTCCTTTTTACATCGTATAAATGCCCTCCGAGTCAATAAACTGCACCTCCCTCCTGTTACCTATTGAATGAAGAATGCATGTCAGACATATTGATCAGGACCCTCCACCTCACATAAAATCGGTTGTTGTGACACAAAACACCTGGAAAGACCACAGTCTCTTGTTTATAAGGAAGCACTGGTAACAATGCCGTGTTCACAACTGTGAAATCTGATCCGTGATGATGGTTGTGGGCCAGAGACATGTCTCCTCATTTCAACTATGCAAGTCTAGTTTGCGTACCAGGGAAGCCACAACATGTGTAGCTGCACACAAGCTGCTGTGACTGGCTGCCAGTCCGTCTGAAGGAAAATGCTTCTTGGACAAACTGTTTTTTCACTCTGCCAGATTCCAATCTGCATGCAACCTAACTATTATTACTTCGCTGTCATTAGCGGTCGTGCTGGTTTTGACTTTGGAAAAATAAAGAGTGAGTAATAAGTTACTTTCTCAAATTGTCAAGGGGTAAAAAAAACTCCAACTCTGAGCAGCCATAAATAGCAAACACAAACTTGTGCTGCAGTACCCCAGAGATCCATGCATTTCACAATTTCACAAATCACATGCTGTTTGTCAGACTTCATAAACACAAACAGGGCACGCAGAATTCAATAGAAAATCAATGTATTCAGATACTGAGATGAAGAGGCTACAACTTCCAGGAAAGCCATGCTAGTTTGAACAGAAGTTGAAGGGTTGTTTACTCTGAAACTCAGATGAACGGATTTCACAGCTGTTCAACTTTTGCCCCTGAAAATAAAGTCTACTGCTGCAGCTACTGAGTTTTTCCTCCCAGATTCAGATTTCTCCATTACAGAGTATGCAACTTCACATCACGTACATTAAGGAAATCCATTTTAAAGATAGCCATTCTTGAATGTATCCCACTCTTATTACTAAAATTCAGCAACAAAAGCATGTGATGGTACCACATGACATTTTAGTGATGGGATGATATTCTTAGTACTAACACTACCAGCCCTACTTAAAAACTACAGACACTATATAGTATGAACCGAAGGGCAGACTTAATTTAGAAAAAGAAAAAGAGCGAGAGCGACAATGTCAGCTTATTTTATAATGTAAACAAGGTTTATTGCAAATGTGCAGTCGTATCCAAACATCTAGTGAACAACTCTTTTGAGGATACATTACAGCAACAATACAGTCATCTTTTACAAAACAAATACAAAGGTCAGCTCTAGTTACGACGAAGACTTCTCCCTGTGAAGTTTTGCACATGGTCCTGGTTTGCTCAGCGTCTGCTGTTGTGTGGAAAACATAACGAGTCTTTGGTAGCTAGAAAACAACAACAACAACAACAGCAGCAACTGAGGACAGTGTGAGAATGCGTTCCTCTCTTTCTTTACAGGCACTGTTGTCATGCCATTGTTTTCGAGTTGGCATCTGAGCAGGTAAACAGGCCAGATGCTGGATGACGCTGCTACAGTCAGGAGTGCATCTGCAGCGAGAAATGCAGGTGTCTGCTTGCAAGTAAGCTATACTATGTTAATCTCAGGACTTTTAAACTCTATGTACATTGTAGTTATTCCGTCAAGAGTTAGGAAAACAGATATGCACCATATATTACAAAATAAGAAACGTTTGAAGAAAAAACACAATGTTCCTACTTTACAAACGACTGATTTTTGTTCCAAAATCAAAAACAAAAACAGAGCAGGATTAATTTTCCCCCATAAGCAGCAAGCCCCAACTGCAGGCAATACAAAATTACACTTTTTGAATCATTAACAGTATACTGATCGGTTCACCAGCTCTAAAAACATTAATCTGTACTGACCTCTACCTCTGTTGCCCAGCTTATTCTGTTAATTATTGGTGTTATGCTCGGATGTACACAAACACATCAGCAATACATTGTCGGTACAGGTAAAGTCTTTGTTATGTGGCTGAAATGTACTGCTGCAAGGCTTTTGAGACAAATCCACGCAATGGGGCACCTCTCACTGAGACCTGGAGGGCCGTCTCAGATGGGTTTCCTGTGAGTAATGGAAGAGCAAACTCTCCACACTTTTCCAAGTCAAGCACCTGCAGGGCCAGCCCGATCAACACCTTCTCACCTATTGGAAGGGTTAGGCTAGGCAGGGAAAGCCGCCCTCTGTCAGCAAGTTCTCGACTGTGTCTAGTCAGAACCTTCTCGCTACTCTTAACACTTTCGTCTACATTAGAGGGAACATGACAAAAAGCTGGACGGTATCAGAGGACGGGCCTGACATGGCACCGGTCAGAGCGTCTTCAGTTCTGGTCTGTGCTTATCAGTGTCAACAGTTCGTTTGTGTCCCATCGATCATTTAAAGCCCAGATGCTTCACCTTCATTGTTTTGAAGAGATCTCTGCGGCAGCGATTTAATGACGCTTTCATTCAAATGGAGGTCCATAATTGGAAAGAGACAGTGGCTCTGCCCGCCCCAAGGCAGAGCCACTTATACAGCAGAACCAGCGCTGTGGTTGCAGGTCTGCTGCTGCTGCTGCTGCTGTTCCGGAGTGCCCTGGATGTTCTGATTGTCCAGGGGTAACAGCACATCCGTCGGGATGCGCGACTGGAACTTCTCCAGCTGCTCTGGACTGGCGAGGTTCTTCAGCAGGTAGTTCTCTCTCTCCAGCTGGTTGTTCTTCTCAGCCAGCTCCTTGATCTGTTCCTTGAGGATCTCCACCTCCTCACGCACTGCATACATCAGGTGGTTCTTGACAAGGTCCTGTCATAGCAAAAGAAGAGAGGTTAGTTTAGGTACATAAAACGGAGCAACTGTTACAGCCTGCAAGGCTGGTTTGATTGCTTGCACGGTCTAAAAGAAGGACTGGGTTTGCCAGCCAAGTTTTTCCATTAGAGGATATCTGCTACTATATTTTACTCCTAGTCTCACATGTACTTCTTGTGATCTAGCAGGCACAATAAAGTTCACATGTTACTTAACTCAAAGGTGCACATTCCTGCACGTTTACTACTTTGCACGTCAATAAAGCGTGCAGCAGCCTGTGCTACGGTCACATTGCAGGGACTTCCTAGACACTTCACAGAGCTGATTTTACATAACTGTATTTTGGGCGGTCGTTGATTATAACTGTTCTGATGTATGAATTAACCTTTAGTAAAGAAATCTAGCAAAATCTCACAGTTTTAAGGTCTGGGAGGGAAAATATCTACTGTGATACACAATTAACATTTTAACTTTGTGGTTATTATCACTTTGAAGGAAACAGCTATGCTACTTGTACACTGCATGCATGTGTAATGCATCTCGGTGTAGTGGCTGGTGTGTTATTAGCTTACCATGGCCTGCTCGATTTTGTTGTCGATGGCCACAACGCTAGCACCAGAGGCACTGCAAAAGAGAAGAAATAGAGCCCATTAATTAACATTCTGCAACTTAAAACTCTTCAAGTCACCTCATATTCCACAAAAGAAAAACAAAGAAAACATGTCGCTCCAATTCTGGGAATTCCCAGGGTTACTAAGGTGAAACAGAAAGCATTCCAAACGGAAATGAAAACCGTTTGCTCCGCTGGTATCTTGGCTACTTTTGCCAAACATAAACTACACGTTAATTGCTTTTGGAGTCAGATTAGGGTTTTATTTAGGTTTCAGTGTAACCTTGTTACTGAGTATGCGGCAGCCAGCTAGCGATAAGGCAAACAGGGCAGAACAGATATCTGTTCAAAGTCCACAAAGGCAGCAGAGAGAAACACAGCTCAGCAGAAAGCATTTGGGAACTCTAACATCAGAAATCGAGCACATAAATGTGTTTTGAACCACCAGCAAAGCATTCAGTATTGAAGCAGAATGAGGAAATAAAAGAAAAAGAACAAAACAGACGAACGTTTGGTAAAACCTCACACATAAATAAAAAAGAACCGTATTCAAGTATTTGATGACCATATCGCAAAGATAATTACCTGTTGTCAAGTTTGACCGAAACAACGTCTCCTCCGAGTAAAGAGGAGAAGAAAGAGATGGAGAAGTTATGCAACTGGTAGACGGCAACCTCCATTGGTGTTTTAGCGAACATCTCCGTGCTCATGTTGAGTACCAGACTCGTTTGGATAATATTTCTCGCCACGTTTGCGGCTGGTTGATCAGCTAAATAGGGATCCGGGTTTGTTTCGTCTTTAGCAACGATGCACTAACTCGCTTCGGGCTAAGCGCAGTGCTGTGTCAGGTTTGTCAGCTTCGCGGATTTTTACAAGCGACTGTCTGATGCTATTTCTGCCACCGGCCAGTATTTGAACGACTGCCGTTCTGACGTCAGATGACGCGTGCATGAATTAGTCAAATAAGCTGAGAAGGAGGGGTGAAGGGAGGGGGGCAGTTTTTTTTCTTTTTGGTGCCTTCCAGTGTCATGAGCAAAAAACAAGAACAGTGTGAGATTGATAAACAGCCACGACCTCAGCATTTTTGTTGTTTTTTTTGACATAATAGTTAAACCATAGGTCACGTAGTGATCATTCAATACCTTGATCATAAGATTGGCTGTAGCATTGATTATGTGTTTGGTCTTCATTTAACTACTTTTTATGTTTTTTTCCTCTGCAGGTTCAGTATAATCAGGATAAGCATGATGCAATGACGTTCAAAACTAATAAAAATCCCAAATACTAAAGTGATGCATTAATTTTGCATCCTTCCTTTTATCTGTTTTATCAGATCATTAACATGGCTATATGATAATTATTGCAGATATATATATATATATATATAAGGTATATAATACTTGTATCACTTATATAAGCAATCATAACCCTTTAAAATGAAAGAAATATAAGCTTGATATGGGTCTTGAATCACTTCTCTTCAGTAAACCTTTATTGATAGTTTAGCCGTGCACCAGTTAAAGCAAAGCAGTCACGATAAACAATTAGGTTTCATTACCCTTTTAGTAAACAGTTACTACTCCAAATGCCGAGCTTAAACGTCAGCATTTGAAGGCAGCGTCAGCTCTGCCCCGCTGCTGAACTTCTCGTGAGTCTCTGCGAACCCACAGACCGAAATCCGCAAAGCTGCAACAAGTAGTAGAAAACAAACTATCTGAACACGTTAGCCTGCACTGTTACTCGTTCTTGCAGCAAATTAAAGCCCTCGATTGATGTAAATAAAGCCAAAAAGTTTTTTCCTTATACTGTCATATGGCTAATTTATTAAACGGACTTATTTAACAAGTGATTTTTAATGTGACTTCTTAGGAAGATTGTTTTTTTTTTTATTTCTTTTTTTATCGAGTTACTTTACATGTCAGTACTGACAGTGTTACCGACATGTAAAAGAAAAAAAACCTCACATTTTGTTCCCATGACTGGTTGATGATACTCTGGAGTTTTTCACAGTATATGCTCTAACGGAATGTCCTGCACCATCCACACGTACCATATGCACATGTATAGGTACTTTTCCGTCCTATCCACAGGTAAATTTCCAATCAGTCTATGTCTGAACTCTACCGGACTCTAGTGGTGAAAATGTAGACTACAGTGCACTTGGGCAACAAAATTAATTAGAGGGAACCTGGTGTTTCCTTGGGAATTTTCCGTACACCGTACATTTCCAGGTTGTTTTTCCAGTTCTGGAAATTCTCAAATGGCATTCTATATTTATAGTTAAGGACTTAGCTCCTACTTGTTCATATGGTATATGCCTACCACATCATTTCTTGTTCCTTTTAGTTTTTATCACACTACAGTCCATTGTATCAGCCATTAAACAACATACTGCAGGATATTTAATGGGTGATCTGTACCTCTATAGCAGAGGTGGGCAATTAATTTTCCCAAGGGGCTCACTGGGAAACTGGGATTGTTGTGGAGGGCTGTACCAACAAGCTTTTAAAGTGATAAAATTAATATTGAGCAAAATTGAGTTCAGCTTATTAGTACTACCCTCCACAACAGTCCCAGTTTCTCATGTGGCCCCCTTGGGAAAGTTAATTGACCACCCCTGCGTAGTTACATCAAGCATCAACAACCTCTTACTGGAGTACATCAATTTGCAACGCTCTCTAAGCGAGACCTTTTCGAACGGGCATGTTACCACATGAAGCTCAAATGCATCCACACAAAGCATAAAATAATAAGTCATTTGTCACATAGGATAACTACAAAGGATACAGAGAGAGAACACCTGCTGTCATCCCATTTTTTCCATCGCATTACCCACTGCTATTATTGCGTAATAGACCTTGTTTTCGCTGCAGGTTTTAATAGCTTTAATGTAATTTCCCGGCACTTCTCAGCTGTCACATTATGTTCCATTTTGTTGTTGCAATTATCTGATTCAATACTGATAATAAGCCAATTACAATTTTATTAAAGAGTCTCTGCATAACAATTCTTCTACAGGCACATCAACTTGTGGAATATTCAACCATGGATAACTTTTATGCAGATTCCCTGCTGAGGGGATCAACTCTATTAAATTTTGCTCATTCATAATCCACATCCTTTCAGTCATATCTTTCAAAAGGATATTAGGTCTATTTAAATAAGGACAGAAAAAAAATTAGGATGTTATCTGAATAAAATAATTCAATTATGAGTCCAAAGATATTTTTTGCATGATCACACATGCCTAAAGACCGTGGACCTGCATTTAAAATATTAAATAATCCCAGACCTCTAACCTTTTATAACTTTAAAAACCAAATTCTTTTTTTTTCCTTCTGTTTTTTTGAAAGAGGAGAAGAAGGAGTTGTGTTACATAACAAAACAATTAAAGTGGAAGGGCTGACTTCTGGTTGGACTAACAAGGCTTAGCAGAAAGCACAGTGACTGGGTATTAGGGCCCATCGTGCCTGTCGTCTCAGATTTCGTGCTGCGACAGTTCAGCTGCCAGGTTTAATATCCAGCCCGCTTCGAGCAATGAGAGACAGGTGAATTACCCTGCCCAGCAGTGATAGTCCCATTTTGGAGGAAGGAGTCACAGCGAATGTCTTCAGCTGAGATGCACAGATAGGACCTACACAGTGGGGAGCCTTCCAGCACAGTATAACCAATGAACCGCATTAGGTAAGATGATCACAGTGTAAACTGAGTCTCCTGCTTTTCCTACTACAGAAGCTTTAGAATCGCTCTGATACAAATTTAAGCGATGGAAAATAGTGATTAAATTCCTCCTTTCAAGAGGAATACAGATTTTTCCTGCCTTTTCAAAAAATAAATACCCTCGTGTTTCCGTGGAACACCTAATGCCTAACCATTTCGGCGTGTGCCCAATTCACTGAGTCATTTTGGAGCTAGGCGATGGCCCACAGTTTCCATCAGATGTCTCCTGCGCAAGAGCCAACTCCATTATATAATACCATGATTCATCTGTACTGATGGCTTCAAAAGAATAAGGCCGTCACATAATACCAGCCTTCCAGCTTTTTGTTATGAACAGCATTTTGGGAGTTATACTTTTTCCCCGTCAAATTGAAGCTATTCATAATACTGCAGAGAAAATATATACAGAAGAAAAATTCTTTTTGGGCCAATTAGGAATGCATAGCGTGGATAAGAGTGTGGCCCGACAATACTCGTGCATGCCAAAGGTTGCAGCCAGAGTCTATCTCAGAGGAAGCTGGCAGTGTGGGCAACAAGAACAGCTACAAACAATGAATACTGAATTCACACTGAACTCATTCATACACTAGGACACCCAGAGGCAGTCGTTATTATCTCATCACCTCAGACTCTTGAGCCATGAATAACAATAGGGCACATGGCCTTGGTCTCTCTCATGAGATGTTTCAATAAATTCATGCCCTGGTATTGAATGTAACATTTCTTTATGTGATATATTGTGCAGGCAGAGAGTGATGACAGGATTGACACTGCTATCCAAGGACTGGTAGTGATATCACTTTTCCCGCTTTCAGTGCCGCGGGCACAAAAATCCATTTTTCAAAGTCACCACGAGCAACAGTCCAAAATAACACCCCAAACGAACGTGTTACTCTTATAATCCCCATAAGTACATCTGATAATGAGCCTGAAGCTGCAGCATTTTCTTCTAGTGCTGTTTCTCACCACATGAGCAGATTGAACATTATGAAAACTGTAACGGCAATCGTTTCATTTAAGGATTGTAACTGCTGAAAATACTGCAATGACAACTCTATATCATTTAGATGTTGACAAGCTGCCAGCCTCCAGAGCTCGTCTTCTCTTTAACCACCTTTGGCGTGCGCATCTGTCACCGACACATGTTACTGTCGAGCCTGGCAAATGTCCCCACACCACAAGCAAGACAAATTCTCCTACTGTCCTCGGCCGCCCCCACTTACCGCCGATCTGGCCTCTTGAACAGACTCGGTGAGTAAGGGGGTGAGTAGCTCATAGGTCTCTCAGGAAAGTTGAAGTGCTGGTAGTGACAGCAGAATCTCTGGGATTGTTCGGCCAGCCGGAGGGCGCACACCGACCTAGGAGAGGGTGGCCGTGCCCCAAGAGGGGCAACTTCAGCAGGACGCGTCTTAGACTGTCCCATTCTGGCTTCCAAATGAAGAGGCTGTTCAAGAGTCGAAAGCCCTCTTAGTGTTAGCTCACTGTTCTGCTGTTGTTTGCTCTCAGCAGCTGTTTTCTCAGAGC
Source organism: Pundamilia nyererei (assembly GCF_000239375.1). NCBI lineage: Eukaryota > Metazoa > Chordata > Actinopteri > Cichliformes > Cichlidae > Pundamilia > Pundamilia nyererei. The sequence continues at coordinate 5,395,498 of NW_005187409.1, read as the reverse complement.
ACAAAGAGACAATTGAGGTCTGGCGAAACATCTGGATATGCAGCCATAGCTGTGAGTGCCATGCTCAGGCTGACACTTGTATGATGCGTCTCCAATCTGGCTGAATACAATGGCCTCAGAGTTACAATGAAAATGCCAGTTTGCTGAAATGGCGCCAGCGGTTTCATCTCTAAATTGCTGGAGTGCCTCTTTGAGGCAAACAAAGCAAAAGGTATTTCTCTGACTGCACCTAAAGGGAACAATCATCATGCCTGTCTCCTTACCTCATGTAATCGGCCATAATAAGTGCAATAAAAATATCATCGGGCCATTCTCCTATGATGTGAAACAATCTTGTTAATGTAATGAACCTTTACACCACAAAACAAGTTTTTTGGACACCTCATTACACAACTCCTTGTAATTTGCATATAACTTAGCTCAGCTGCTTCTTATGCAACATGCCTTATCATGTACTTGAGTTAAAAAATCCCAAAGTACTTTTAATTGCTGGGTTTGTCAACTGCAGTACGCTTTCATTGTCATCAAAGGGTGTAAATGTTTGAAGAGCTACTGCTGTTGTTAAAGGTGTAACACCAAAATGAACCCACGCTTTGCATAACTAGTTTCTTTCTAATTTGACAGCTCCATGTAAGTGTCTCGCATGTCTGTCTCCATTTAATCCAGTCTGTTGACAAGACATTTGATAGTCTGTAGACTGTGATACACAGACGAGTGTGGTTTTACACAACAGGACAGTATGTGAAACCAGTTCTTCAAGCAAATCTCCAGTGCATATGTAGGGCTATCAGACAGAAAGCTTCATCCATCTTCATCCAGAAATGGGAGTCTGTGGCACATTTTAAGGAAATAAAATATAAAGGCTTTTAGTCAGCACTGATAATCTGGTCGGTTAATTTTACCACACTGCTTGGAAATTAACAAATTGCCATCTATATTTCCTTGTCGCAGAGGAATTTTGGGTTAACTCAGTTCACAGTGTCAAACAATCACAGATCTCTATCAGCATTCAGGGTTGTTTTTCTTGGACAGCTTTCCTCCAGATCTGCTTACTTTACTGTACAGAGCAGTTCAGGAGCAGTTCATGTTAAATCTGTAATATTTAATCACTGTGTATTCTGCAAGGTCACGCAAGGAAACCTGCTTTCCTACAGTTTTACAAGGTCACATTTGTGCAGCTCAGGGCATTTTTGTCCTGTAAGGTATGGATTACGTATCCCACTTAATGTAGTGTTTACTTTTTATGTAACCCCCTGACATATTTCTCAATTTGCCTGCAGTAAGCAAGAAGATGACAGTGTGCCAACCAGCTTTTGAGCCCCTTGCTTTTGTTTTTCCGCCACACCAAAGGTGCCCTGTAATTACATGTCTCGAGAAAGTAATCTTCCTACCGACCAGACAGTCGATCATGTTACAACATGTGGTGTTAAGTAACTTTAAGAAATTTGAATAACTGTGTTTCCCCGACTCTTAAAAGAAATGAACAGAATAAGAATGAGCTTTGGGGGGAAAATGTAAATACAGGGACGTGCAGAGGGGGGGGCTAGAGGGGCTTGAGCACCCGCCCCTTTCCTGATGAGTGCCCAAAGTGCCCTTTTGTTGAGGCAACTTTTAAATTTTTTTTATTTATTTATTTTTTTTTTTATGTGTGTGTGCGTGCGGAGTCCTGTCTGTGCCCCTCAACAATAATATTTAACTATTAATCATAGTTTTGCTAAATAAAAGGATCTGGCTTGCATCAGTCACATGATCACATTTAACCAATGATCGCCCTCGACGGCAGAACGCGCTGGTTACGAGCCGGGAACGAGCTCACAAAGAGCACGCGCATTTTTTGCGGTCCGGAGCTGTAGGAGAAACACAAGTTAACTCAGAGACACAGACTGATGCGACACAACCAGTAAGTAGGTGTACAGCGCACACTGTAGTGTGTAGCACCCAGGAGTGTTAGCTTATTACGTACACGTTGGTAAGCTGTCTTGTTGCAACTGACGAACTGAAACAAACGAGCGTGCTGTGTGTGCAACAGCGCGACAAACATTACCTGTCCTTTTATTAACTGCACAGGTAGTGCTGGTCACAGCTGCTGGCTACCTGTGTAAGGCTGTCATGGGTCTGTAGCTCTGTCACCGTTTTAGGGAACATATTTAGTTTTAAAGTATTTAGAACATATTTAGTTTTAAAGTAAGTTTCCGGGCATTTCCTGCCTTTCTGGAGGGATTATATTTCACTAAAAAACGATCTAATATGCATGTCCACATAATAATTATTATAATTATAATATATTAAAAAACACACGCTGTATTTTAAAGAACATACATTAAGAAGCAGATTATATTAGATTTATATTTTAAATAAGACAAAAGTTGGATTTTACAGCAGTAAAATGATTGTATCTCTACAGTTTAAAAATGTAATAAGCTTTGCCCTGCACAGAGTGGATAGTGAAACAAATGGAATCATCATAATGACATTATTTCATATTTATTACTTCCCCCTCCTCATTGCTTTATTATTGTAGCTCTAGTAATAAATAATAATGTAAGGATACCCATAGTATATACAGTATTCTGAAGAAGGTCTAAAATGTCACTGTGTGTGCATGTGTGTGTTTTATTTAGCTGGATTAAAAAAAAATATTACTCATGATATAACATTGTGCAGACATGGCTGGTAAGGACATGAGGAGGAAACAGCAGGAGCTGTATGAGGCTACTAAAGGCAGTGCTATAACATTTTTCTGTCATCATTTTATTATAGATTAAGTGCTGGAGTTGTTAGGTGTGGATAATTAGATTATAGTTTATTGCAATAGCAAGTTGTGCCTTGTTCTCAGATAGACAGCAAGTGGAGAGTGATATATGAAATGATGGGAAGGAAGGAAGAAGAGAAGCAAAGAGTGATTCACAGGCAGAGCCGAGTTTATGTCACAGTTTTTCGTTGCCTTATGGTTCCAAGCGCTGTCACCAATCTTTGCATTTTGTTATTATCTCATGACACTTGTTTAATCAGCTACCATCTCTCCTGTGGACTTTTTACTGTCTACAGTCTCAGATCGACACAGCCCTGCCCTTCCCATATTAGATTCTTGATGAATGTGTGTTGTTGTTATTCAGCATGGTTCAATGTGCCCCTTTTTAACTTTGAGCACCCGCCCCTTTAAACCTCTCTGCACGTCCCTGTGTAAATATGACTTTTGCTGTCGTATAATTTCAGAAGAGCAGTGATGATGTAAATCCTAGATTGATTTTCAGTGAAACAGAAAGAGGAAAAAAGGAAGAAATTACACACCTGGGGTATAAATATCAGCCACCAGCTGCTGTATTAAGCAGGTTTACTAAATTACAGGCAAAAAAAATACCAACTTTGAGGGGATTACTTATCTACATTAAAGGCTTTAATTGTGATCTTCATAGTATAAAGAAGAAACATTTCTTCGCTTGTTTTTTAAAAGCCCAATCTGACTAAATCAGAAGCTACAACAAACAGGTGTGTGTGCGTTCGTGAACATGTGTAGTCCTCGCCATCTGTAGGGAACTGTACCTATCTGATTAGTCCCTTGATAGAGAACCTCCTTTACTTTATAACAGCTGTCTGGGTGCTAACCTGTGTTCATTATCATTAAAAAGACAAGACAAGGACTACTGGCTTAATGCAGTTTCCCACGGCAACATAAAGGTCCGTTTGAATGGTTTGCTTACCAGAAATTGTTATTATATTTCATTTTAGCCAATACATAATTATATTCAGTTCATTTACAGTAGCTTTCACCGTAACTAATAGAAGAACAGGCACTATTGTAGGAAATGGTGATGTGCAGTATATTGCAGTTAACAAGCGTGGGGACTTTGCAGCATCTGGCACCAGAATGCAACTCAGCAGAAGTCAGACAGCTTCAGGCCATAATGTAAAGATTTACCTTGTATTCTAACGAGCAACATGTTCCGGCTAAATTTACTGTGAAAATACTGAAGTAGAGCGGAGGCCCAGAGGACTGTGTTAAGGGAATATCACAGGTGAAACCCTGTCAGGCAACATTCATATCCCAGCCCCAAATCTTCCCCCCCACAAACAGTATGTTCGAGTCAGTAGCCCTTAGGATTCCCATCTGTGTTTTAGTGCGTTTACACTGACATTGGCAGAGGAGAACAGGCGCACACACATGCAGACACACCATATTGTTCACTCTGAAAGATGGCAAACTCTCTGACTAGTATGGATGCAGTTTAGTGATCTCTCAAAACGCTACAGGGGTGCAAACTGGAAAGGAACTATGGATTTACCCAATACTATATTCTGTTCAGTTGATAATGGAAACATTTAAAATAAAAAATATGTATCCAAGACAGATAAAAAAACATTCTGTGTTTACGTGAAAGTATGTATATATTTAAAGACTGGATCTAGTGGATGACACTTCGCATGGCTGGATCACATCCCAGAACAAAGGGTTGCAGAGTTCACTGCCATTAATCTGTCTAACTATGGAATGCTGACATCGGACTAGATATGGGCACAGGCTTCACTGAAATCCACTGCAGTCTGGTGGATCTGCAGCAAAGTTGACTGTTACACACATTCATCCGTTGATACTAAATGATAGTATCAGGTTTAACTTGTCAGGAGTTGGTTGGATTTACTGTCAACCCTATCAGCAACTAGAACATTAGTAAGCAATTAGAAATGTGATTTTAGCACAGGATGTTCATCATAATCATGGCTGTCACTGGCAAGCATACAGTATAAGTAAATACAGTTAGAGCTATAAATGTTTGGCTAATGTCACTTTTTTAATTATATCTCTCTACACTAGCATAGTGAATTTTAAATCAAAGCTAAGATCTGACTGAAGTGCAGACTTTCAGATTTAATTCATAGGTTTTGTGAAAAAGTAGTTTATTAACACTTTATTACTCCTAATAATTTCTATCAATAGTCCCCAATTCCCAGATGTTCAAAATTAGTTGACCAAAATAGAATCATGCTAAATTTAAGTACTGTGTTTAATACTTAGAACAAAATTATTGTAGTTAAAGACAGCCCGTGGGCTCTGTCAGGTCTTCAGTAGAAACCACTTTCATCCACTCCTTGTTTGTCGGTCTTTCTGTTTTCACTTTTAACTTTAATAACTGAAAAGCATGATCTAATGGGCAGAGATCAGGTGACTGACCTGGCCATTGAAGAATATCACATTTCTTTGCCTTGAGAAACTCTCGGGTTGGTTTTGCAGTATGATTTGAGTCGTGCACTGTCTGATCAGTTATAGAGCAACTGAGTGAATGTGAGCAGAGAGAATACGTCCATACATTTCAGAATTCATCCTGCTGCCTTAGTGATCCAGTTCCACTACCAGCCATACATGCCTATGCCACACAGATGATGCATTGATGTTTCACATCATGAGCTTGTTTCTCTCCTTCTCCATTGTTTTATATTCCCATTGAACTGATACAAGTTCATTTTGGTTTCATGTGTCCATCCTCTTTGCAGACCTGTGAAGACTCTCAGAGGTTTTCTGGAAAGGTTCTTCTGGCTTTCCTGTACTTGAGTGTAACTAGTGGTCATGAAATATCAAGGGAAGGGGCCTCACCTGGCCATGAAACTGTCTGTAATTCGTGAATGTTTTTGTTCTACCCTTTGAGTTAAAGCTGAAAATGCACTTCAGTCACATTTTGACTGGTTTGAAATTTACTGTGATGGTGTAAAGAGGCAAAATTACAAAAAATATTTTATTCTTTTTATTCTTTATGGACTAGAATAATGAGCAGTCTGCAGCTTTTTAACAATAAGGAAAAGATGAACATCTTTTTCTTTTCATCTTCTTCAAACTATTCCTCATATTCATGTTACGACCTTTCATTTTATGTATATTCTTTCTTGTGATTTCTTCATTTTTCCATCTTCGTCGCTTTCCAGCTGAGGCTGAGCTAGCTGAGCTTGCAGCTGTGTGACCCGAGTCACCAACAACTGGGACAACACTGGAGGGAGCTTAGGCCTCATTGAGCCATCCTCTGGTGTGTGTTTATGTGTTTGCTTGTGTTTTGCTTGCCTGTGTGTATGCTGATGAATCCAGTTGGTCACACGTTTGCATACGTGCATACTCGCGCGCGTATGACCTTGTCAGCATGATCTGGATTTAACTGGATGATGGACACCCTGCTAACTCTCACTGTCAGTGTCATCCAAACACTGAATCGTTCCCACAGACTCCAGCAGGCTTCTCCGCTGAGTATTAAAGCTAATCCTTTGTCACCTGCGACACGACGATGGAGCAATGACAAAGTTCCCACGGATAATTTGAAACAAGTCATTCCCGGTCATTATGACAGAAAAGCACATTTGCAGCTTTAACACAAACGAGCATCAAACAAACCGCCTTGCAATAAAATGGAAAACAGTTTCCAAAGAAATATGCCGTAAGTCTTTCAAAAGAACTCGAAAGAATTCTAAACCTTTTATGTTGCCTCAGTTACTTTATGTTCTGAGGTGTCTCTTACATCTGTTATTCAGCTATTATTCATTTTTTAGATTCTTTTAAACTACTAAATACAGACATTTGCTGTTTTTTGAAAGAAAATATCAGATAAATCATCACTCATTTCTTGGTAAAATTACTTTGAAGCTAAGACACGGTGCTTTCTCCTAAGTTCCTACCATTAGCCTGAGGAGGTTCCATCGCAACCTGCTTCACCGATCTCTACAAGCCCAACGACCTATATTATTCTCCTTTAACAAGACCACATGAATGACTCAGATCATACAAAACGCTATATATCAAAACAAAGATGATAGAATAATGTGTAATATATCTGCTGTGGGTGAGATGTGCAGTTTACCCAAGACTTTAAATCACCTTAAAGGCAAAATAGTTTTTTCAGTGTGTAAAAGAATATCATTATTAAAGCTACTGCTTAAGCACACATACTGTTCCTGGAACAAACACCTACACATACACATGCAGGCTACTTCACACTACTGTAAGTGTTCCGACCAGAAATAGTAACGCAAACAGAAACAGGGCGAGGACCGCTTCTCATTTGTAATGAATGTAGGCCTTTAATGTTCCCTCCAGGGATCTTACCCGGTATTTGTGTTATAGCTTGAGGCAATGCTATTGAAAACTCTGACTGATTGCTACAGACTTGGAATCGGTGCAGCAGCTGCATGAAATTAGGCTTGTTTATATGTAAATAAGTCCATAAATATACCCAATCTTTAAAGTTGCATTAAAGGCATTTACTGAGGAAAGCCATGTTGACTTTTTTCTCAAAGGGAAAGCTGATACAAGTGCAGCTGTGAAGGGAACTCATGTATATTCAGCACCTAATTTGATTCCCCCCCATTCCAAATAGTATCACCAAACCATTTAACGTTGAAGCCAAGAAATCCACAGGGGTATTCAGTCTGTGCAGGCTCACAGAGGTATGGCGTGGATCAAATGCGGGAGAGAAGCGCTGAAGGGTGAGAGGACACTGTGTACACAATATTTCCTCAGCCTGTCTGCATGGTGAGAATCTCATGGACGGCCTGAGACAGACGAGGACAAGGCCAGATGTGCTGGCCACCGTTGTACTTCAAAGAAAATATTTTGCAGTTGAGTAGAAGCCTTATCTTCTTCAGAAGAAAAGCTGAAATATATATATATCCTGATGAAAGTTAATGGGGAAGTCTGTTTAATCAACAGAGAGATCCTAATCTAAGTATTTAAACTAACACATGGATGAGTAACGGGGTACTATCATGTTAAAACACTCTGTTGATGTTTTACTGATAGTGTATCAATTCTAAAAGGAAGCATCTTTTTGGTAAGTGCTGGTGTGAGCATGCATGTATTTGTATGTATATTTATATGAAAAGTATTGAAAATGGATCATAGCTTTGAGCATGTTGGCATCTTTGCAAAAAGCATATAAGTTTTTTTTTTGTTATTCTAGGCTCCGTGAATATCCAATCATCACACCCTGTATTTATTGTATTTATAGTTTGTCATGGTGTATTTATTATATTTATGGTGTAAGTCTGCCTTAGCTATGGAGATGCCATTAGGACCACTCATTAAGACTGCAGTTGAACTTGTGCTTAACGTTTTGTACAGCATTTGAAGCCTAAATCTTCAAATGTGGCACCAGTGAAAGGGAGGTTAGATAGGCCTTTGATAGATGTCAACATCCCATCATTTAATTATTGTTTACATTTTGAAGGCAAATTAAATTCTGAGACAACCTCAAACACTTGTTTTTTTTTTTCTCAGTTCAGCAGAATTTATATTGTAGCACAAGAGCACTTATTTCAGGATGTGACTCAGCCAGGGGAAGGATCTACATCCACTCTGTTGTGTGATCCAGATTTAATGGGAACACAGTGATATGCTGGCACTGTGCTGCGATTGGCTGAAATGTTGTTTGTGAGTTTAAAGGAACCCCAGCCTATCCTGCCCTCAAAGAGCCAAAATGCCTGCCCCTTATACAGAGATGTAAGTCTTCTAAACTTCACTGTCAGCCTGTGCGAGTGTGTTTGTTTTATTATTTGGGTCGCAGTCCATTTGTAGACATGTAGGAGAGTAGGGAATAATGAAACAGATAAGAACTTGACTTGACAGGATATGTGGTGACATTGATTAATTAAAATAAACGCAACGTGATGTGATATCTTATCGCACATTAAAAACAAAATGATATGAACCAGAAAAACATAAACATCTACAGTGTTACAACATGTTGCATTGACAGAGTTTTGGGGTTTTTCCATCCGCGTGGAAATGAGGAAATTTGTCTTTTTACAGTTCTTATTAAAAGAAAACCCTCTTAGTAACTGCTCAGTTTGCATTCTGACAGCAGTTTTCTTTTATTTGTTGTCATCTTTTTATTGTATGTGGAAATGGTTGCCATAAAGAGCTTGAAACCAATCAATCATCGTCTTAGATTTTTACCCACACAAAGATTCGTTTTTAAATAACCTTACAGCAGGTTCACGATGTCTTTAAAGAGAAAAAACAGGAAATATGTCCACTTAAGTGACTCTTGAACTTGAAGCCGGTCACAGTATGCAAGACAAATTGTCTATCTGCAGTGTCATTTTCCCCGTTTCCAAGCTGCATTTAAGAGCGTAAACATGATTTGCCATTCCAGTCATTGTATCAAGACGCAGGTAAACAATCTAGGTCAAACTGGCCCGCCTCCAGCGTGTACCAAAGGGTTCCAAAGTTCACTTATGAAACTGGAGAACACTCTGTTCTGCACGCACACACCACACAGGTACTGCCACTGGTCATACTTCTGCGCATGTGAATGTGTGCATTCAAGCATGGATGCTAATAACGCTAAAAGATCCCTACATATGTATGCATGCAAGAAGGACAAAAGTGCATCAAGATAGAAAAGCAGACCTACGCAGAAATCAATGTGCACATGCATAAAAAACACGGGGTCACTAACGAATGCCAACAAAGCTAAGACACACACACAGACAGACAGAAAAGCATGGCTGCGTACTAGACACTCTGTCGCTGTCTGAACATGCAGATTTATAGAGTTTGGCATACAATTTCTTTCACTTTTAAGGCACCAGAAAGAAAAGATCTTTAATAATTGGGAACCTTTCATAAGACCGAGGGTTTTCACTGAATGTTGTTGGGTGATTAACAATTGGATTTTAAATGCTCAAAGTTCAGGTCTAGGAAAAGTGGCAGTCTAATCTGTGGTTTTATTCACTGCTATCAGTGACTTTAGAAAACTATTTTAATAGTGCACAACAACCGAACATGCAAGACAGTGATTGCTATGCTCGTGATCTTTTGCAATGAACACTGACGCTGACGTAAAATCTTTAATCAGATCTGGCCTATCGACAAGGAGAAGTGCGTAAGAGTCCTTTATTGTTTTGAAGATGGACAGATTTGCAGACATAAGCAATGTTTGGGAGCCAGTAGAAGCTGTCACCTTATCTTGACAGCTCACATCACAGAGTTCAAGCGCTGATGTACGAGGCTTCCCACCAGAATGGCAGTGGCTCAACTTTGTGCAGATGCAGCAAGGTTGGGGGAAACACAAAGCAGAATAAAGCATGTGCATTGTAATTTAGGAATGCCATTTCTCTGTGCGGCAGAAGGTATTCAGAAAGAACTGAGGTAGATCATAGGGAAGACTGCTAGAGGTGAGTGAGGTCAAACACTCAGGTACCGCATTCCAGCAAAGCATAGTGTTCCAGGGCTGTCTTTAGCCTCGGTCCTGCAACAACTGAAAAGCATGCTGCTGGAACGATATGCAAACTCTGAGTTCAGCTTTGTTGTTGCAAACAATTACAGCGCACAAAGCCAGGTATGTCCTAAGATCTTTTCAAAAGACCTCTAGGTATCTCACAATATTTATTGACTACAGACATTCAGTACGTCCATCTAAATATGCTGAGCAATATTTAAAATATATAGTTAAAATTCAAAATGGCAAAATCAGATTGGGCTGACATTTGTTATTGGTTTAATAATCATAAAGAAGTAAAGAGTTGTGTTCCCTTTTTCAGCACCTGTCATTCTTTGTCTTTACAGTAAATCCACACTTTAGACAAACAGAAAACCAGTGTCAGTAAAAACCAAATATGATATTTTTGAGGAACTGTTTCAGGAATTTGCAGAAATGAAACAAAATCCTGTATTCCGCAGGTTCCCATGATAACTCCTGACCTACATACACGTGCACACACACAGTCACACCATTATCACCGGTTTCCAGCCTGTGTGACTGATTGTTTTCTTCACACTCCTTTAATGACTGTGGTGTTCTCACGAAGACTCTAATTACATTCTGAACACAAAGGTGGGAGCACGGCGTGGTGCCTGCAAGGTATCTGCGCACCTTTACGATGCAAAAGCACCTGACCAAGCCAAAAACGTTATTTCAGAGAGACGTACATATAAAAGCAACTTGCCAGAATGTGATTAATTTAGTAGTGTAATTTTTGTGTCTTGTCTGCCACCTTGTGCACAGTCCTTTGTCCAGCCGTCTGTGTCTTTAGGCTCTTTGTGTCTGTCTCGCTCCTCCTCTTTTCTTCCTCTCTGCCTGCACTGCACACCTCCTCTAACAGCTATTGTTATTCCTGTCCTTTCATACAGTCTCAGAGCAGTAAATCCTATCTGACTGGTATGCTTTGGGACGGCCTAACCCTGACTCTGTCTTGAGATAATTATCCTGTCTCTGACCTGTCTAGTCATATTCGTGTTGTCTGGTACGCAGTCACCTTTTTTTGACACAGGTGTTGCCGTGAGAGGATAAGACAGCCCATTACATAAAGTATATGTAACTGTGACCTGCATATGGACAAACAATGGGAGGGGTTAGGGTGAAAGAGCATCCGCCCTGTGCTCAGTGAGCTTAGCTATTTGTGTTGACTTTGCAAGTGTACCATGTCTGGCCTGTGTTCCTGAATAAAGGTGAACACAAGTGATGCTGCCCAGTCACGTCCTTTCACGCTGTTGTTAAAAACATAAAGCAAATCTGTCGAAAGGGTGAAAGCATTCAGCAACCTATAGATGTTTTTTAGACTAGAACCCCCCAGAAATTAAACACAAAAATACATGAATGAGCATGTATCATAATTTACTTCAAAAATCCAAAATATAATTGAAGGACCGATTTACATTTGCAGGATTTGCTCAAAAAGGAAACTGAAGCTACAGAATCTTAGCTGTAATATGTTCTGCTGCTTTAATATTTTATACCCTTTCAGCTCAAAACAAATGCATAACAGACACAGGAACTGGTCTGATGACAAGAACTCAGGGTATCACCTTCCATCAGAGCGCAGTGCACCAGTTATTATTTGTCTGCACTCTGCCGTCTGGGGACAGGACTTTACTTTCTATTATAGGCAAAGCACAAAGCTACCAGACACCAAAACAGGAAAATGTAAAAATGAGGAAGAGAGGAGGAGAAAGAGGGAAAGGGCTTTCACAACTGTTAGGCAGTGTTTCCTCTGATAGGAGGCTTTGGCTGTACTCCCAGTTCTTTAGGTAAACTGTCAAATAACAGGGTTACCTTGAGAGGAGCGCACTAGTTTTGTTTGGAAGAGATGTCGTGAAAAGGTGCGTTAAAATGACAAAGGAATGACGTCTAGGCAGATAAAAAAAATAAACTTTTAACTCAGTTGTTCAACCTAGGAAAACACTGTCACAAATGTAAACCTTAAATTGTAAATGTGCAAAATTATAGTCAATACCAAATATTAAGTAGATATACTAAATAAGACATGTATGGCCGTGTACAAATGATGATTCAGTAGGATGTGCAGGAGTAACAGTGCATACATTTGCAAAACTTGTTAGCCTCTTATCACGGGATCAAGACGATAAGAACAATCTAAGTCTTTAATCTGTCCTACTGCACGTCTCAATGTGTCTGTGAAAACAGGTGCCATGGACTGTTTAACCCATCACTCCAGGCTAACACGTTTTTAGAGCCATTTTCCATCTAGTTAATACCACTGTGGCCTCAGATAATGTGGAGACTTGTTTAAAATATGAATCTGACTTCAACGGTGGCAGCGATGAAAAGAAAACAGAAGCGATGAAACTAAGATGTTAAGCCACTGGCATGAATACCGGTAAGAGTTTGCTTTCACACTGAAAGGACGAGTGTGGAGAAATATATAATTAAGTGAACTGCAAAATCAATTCAGTGGTGGCACTGGGGTTTGCTATTTTATTACACAAATTTTAAAACGAGGATTCCCAAAAGATGAACTTGGGAGGAATTCAAATTGCTTGTTCCCTGTTGACCATCCAATTTGAACCAATGGATTTGTTCCCAACTGTTTCACTGAAATGCAAATGCTTGTTAAGATGCCAACTTGAGAGGGAAATAAAAGACATGCCCCGGGAGAGGTGCTTACTAAGGCACTTTTCAGTGTGATGGCCTAGATATTATTGCCTCTTAATATTGCAAGAAAAACAAAACACTCGAGAGACAAGCACTGCCTGAGCTGAATCTGATATCTCCTCCTAGAGAGCACATTTGAATATGAATAGGTGGAAGTATCTTTCTTTTCTTTCAGTTGTGTTCTTGTTTTTATTATATATATGTTCTCCCCTTGCTGGCTGTCAAAGAATAACAGTGAGGGGCTTTGTGTTTTATCAGGGTGTTTCTCTGAATTTCTCAGTGATACATGCTACAATAACATCCTTTCCCTTCAGAGGGCTAGCACATTGGTTCATGAACAAAAAACCCCTGGAAGTACAGCAAAACCACTCACTAAAACTACTAAATGAATCTGGAAAAAAATAGATCAATTACAAACTGATGATTCTTGTGACAAATTGATGGAAAATGCATGGGCTGGCCAACATTTTCACACTGTTGTTTGTTCTTTTATTGCAGAATTTCTGTCTGCAGTTCAGCATCTTACTTTGCTAGGTAACATGATGACATCATAATATATTATGCATAGCAAAGGTACTGTTATTAAATTAAAATTATATTTTTGTAGGTGCTGCAGGTGCATGAATGCTACAAATTGTTAATTTTAGTTCAATGGTAGGTGATTGCAAGGCAACATGATGGCATCATAATATATAATATAGATGTGAACTGCCAGGGGACTAAGAGACCTTTGTGCCAGTTTGGTAGCTCAACTACTAATCATGTAGGAGGACTTTGCAGGCAACACAATATATTTGCTGTATTATAGTAATATGCTCACACTAAATCTCACAGCTTCCATTTAACAGCTATTTTTAAAGGTATACTTAAACCAGGAGTTCTAAAAAAACATCCAACGGAAAAATGAAAGACTTGTAAGAGCTTCTTGTATGTATATGGTGTCCCTGCTATGAACTGGCATGTGAGTACCCAGCAGCAAAGTAAATGCTAGACTATGCTAAGCAAGCCAAGGATGATGGATCAATAAAAACATGAAGGTCAGAATGAGCAAACGTGTGGAAGTGAGAGATGGAAAAAGACACACGACACTATCATTTCTAACCAACTCCTGCAGTATATATTAGATATATATATATATATAACAATTATTCAGGCAGGCCACTGAGTCACGCTCAGTTGAAATTGCTGATTTTCTTCATTTTAATGTCAGCTGATGTTTATTCTATGCAGTCAGTTGGAAAATACAACAAAGGATACACAAGATCCTTTAGTCTTTAGCCTCATCAGAGGTTATCAGAGGGTTGCTGGGATGTCTGTGTGCCTTTTTGGAGCACAGTTGCTGAACAGTCCTGGTGCCATTTCGGAACCCTGCATTTCATGCTGTGCATCACTTAATGAGTGCGTACATGTTGTAACTGATGCCTGCTAAGGTTTAGACAAGGGTTTTGCTGTTGCTGCTTTCACTTCCTCTGCTTATCCACGTCTGCAAATGCAACTGGACTTGTAGACTTGTAGACCCTTTTAGACTTGCTTTGCTTAACACACAGCTGTTACTTGACACGTGAGAAGGAAGATTGAGCAAACCGTCAGTTTTCCTGTTTGGCTCAAGCATTTTCACAGCAAAGAACATTGATTTTCACACAAGAAAACCTCCTGACCCTCACCAACTTCCACATCGTAGGCTCACAAGTAAGGTCGTGACCTTAAGTATTTCTCTCTCCATCAAATACGGTGCAGGTTCCACTTCCCCTGACATGACACCTTGCATTCTGGATGGAAATAAATAAGTCTTTGTACACACTGCAGGCCCCTGAAAGACTTGCGTCAGGGATACGGATGGCAGTCTGGATGGAATCTGAGTGTGTGTGGCGTGCACTAGCACATGAAAATGAGAGATAATTGCAAGGGCGAGATGAAGAAAGGGTAGAGAGGACAAACTCTTTCATTCATTAACGTTCCTTCCAGTCCCACACTGTTTTTCTTAAGTCACGGTTCTATCGCTCCGCTTACGAGACAGCTACAGTACATGTTTTCCAGAAAACAGCTGAAAACATGTACATGTGCTGTTTAGCCTAATCCCAGATTGTGTAAACAACACAGCATGCAAACATAATGATGAGTCTGTGACTCACTGGTCTCCATGACTCCATACTGGAAGGAATGCAGAAGGAGTTCATTTAATGTCACTGGTGCTAAATGCCCCTTGTGATGGCACAGTAATATGACAGGGGAAGGAGGAACAGGGCTAAGTTAGATACAACCGGTCTAAACTGCTCTTATGTTACAACTGCCTCATTTAAAACACCGTGGCACAAAGAAAAAGAAAAGAGGTCTTGGACAGGATGCATCTTGTTACTGTAGCTCATTTGGGACTCACTCTCAGTCTTTCTCTCTCTCGCTTCCTTCTCTTTCTCCCTCTGCTGGGGAGCAGCCAGCAACAATCACAGACTTACTGAAACTTGGCACATACGTTCATTTTTTCTCTTTGCTCACTCACAGCCTCTTGACTGCCAGCAAGGCACATTGAGAGAGAGAGAAAGTGCTTGGCAGAACAGGTCCACCTTTTTTTTCTTTTTATTCCACCAATGTTGTCTTTCAGAAGGCCCAAACTAATCCTCAGTGCAGCATAACTTTCTTTTTTTCCCAGTCAAAGTTCTAGTGAGGAGAAGTGACTAGATTTCAAAAGCCACGGCTGGGTTGTACTTCATCAGCTTTGTTTTGTCATAGGCTGTGAGTCCCTGTGTGCTGTCACCACAGGAAAAAAAAATGGTACTTTACAAAGTTTCCACTGCATCATTTTTCTTTGCCAGTTTGGTTAATTCTATTTTTCACTTCAGGCTTCCTTGTTTCTTTTGCCCACTCGATTTTCCTTTTTCACAAAGCCCGTGTTCACTTATGTAAAAAGCCCTGAAGTCAAAGAGTCTTTGGGAATTTTGAGGCACCAGTACAAACAGGAAAGCATATTTATTATATTACAGTCAGAGTTGATGTTTCATGTAAATTCACCAGTATTGTTTTAAGAATGTATGCTTTAAACTTTAATCAGTTTCAGTTACATTAAATTGAATTTTCTGCCACTGTATGCTTTTGTTTCTGGTTCATTTATAGAATTGAATTACTTGAATGTTATTTGTTGAAGAAAATGTATTGCACTACTTCAGGTGCATGTTGCCCACCATGTTCTCCATTCAGTTTCTATCTTGATAGCTGTAGACAGCTATATGAAGTGTCCAGGGCTTTTGTTGTTATCATCTCATTGCTATGCAAAGACTCAATTTCCATTTTTCTATTTTCTTCTCCTTATCAAATTCAGGGTCATGGAGGGCTGGCGCTAATATCAGCTAACACAGAGAGACAGCCAACCACTCACACACCTACAGCCAATTGGAGTCACTGGTTAACTTAATGTGGATGTGTTTGGACTGTGGGAGAAAGCCAGGGTACCTGGAGAATACCCAAACAGTCACAGAGAGGGCCCCAGCCAGCCAGTGTAATCAAACCCAGGGCCTTCTTGGTGTGAGGTGATGTGCCAACCGCCATGCTGCCCAGGACTCAAATTAATGATGCAATTACAGTAAGACATGAGCTCCAACATATAAGGTAAAAGCCGTTGTGGTGATGTACTCAAAATTAGGGAAATACTTTATAAAGCATTAATTAAACTAAATGTTAAAGCACCACTTAGGTGTGATGGGTAGCAGATGTTGGAGATGCTCATATAAACCAATTTCACACATATATTCAATTAAAAATTTGTTTAATGTGCAAAACAACATAATAATTACTCAACTTTGTGTTGCATAACGGTTTGCTGTAAGTTCTTTGACCAAAATGAGTTTCTTTCATGCTTCTTCATAACACAGACGCTGCTGTTTTACCATTTGCATGCCAGGGGGAGAAATGCTGGGAAAATGCAGGGATTTTAAATTACACCTCCACCCCGAGGACTCCAAAATGTTTACTAGAGAGCACCAAAGTGTAGTCAGAAAAGGAAAACACCGTCTGTTGCCAAACTCCCAATGTCCAGTTACTTCAAAAATAGAACATGTGATTGGTCTTGGTGCTCTAACCTTTCCTGCGTCCTGGAAGGAAGGGCTTTACGACCTGCTGAGGTTCAGAGAAGAAACTGTTTTCCTAGAGTCTTTAAGAACAGTTCTCAGCATTGGGCTGTGGCAACACCCTTGTTTAACTTTGTTTGATGCTACCTCCATGCCTTGCAGGCTTAAAGGCATTTTAAAAGGCTTGTGTAAGTGTGTGTCTAGGGGTGTGCATGTGTGTTTTTGTTAGGCTGTACACAGTTGTGTTTCCTTCAAGGTCAGAAAAGGTAAGGTCTTAGGTGATTCTTAATTTTACTGCTTTTCAGTCTTTTTTCTGTGCAATTGTGACTGTATGTATCTATGTGTGTGTGTGTG
>NW_005187409.1:5366705-5378197 GCF_000239375.1 Pundamilia nyererei | reverse complement strand
TGTGTGTGTGTGTGTGTGTGTGTGTGTGTGTGTGTGTGTGTGTGTGTGTGTGTGTGTGTGTGAAAGCAGTCAGGGAACATCATGTACTCAACCTGCATGTGAACAGTACCCAGAGAAAATAAGATAAGCACTGTTGGGCTGCATTGTGTAGCCAACTGTTGTGGTATCCCACACTGCGTCAGTGTTAGATACAAACATGTAAGATTATGGAACAGCTATGCATGGAGAAACCAATCGATGTAACATTTGAATGAATCCCAATTAAAGCCAGCGTATTACACACCTTCTAACTTTTCCAGACCAAAATGTGAAAAATGTGAAATTTCACGAGAACTTACAAAGGCCTCTTTTTTTTTCAATTTGGATGCATAAAGATGTTCTTTTGCCTTTTACACACACACACATAGACATATAATACAGAGGACAGCAAAACTGCAAGTTCCCCTTGAATTTCAGACACACCATTTGTTTCTACTGATCTTTCTTTCAAACTTGGCCCTCAGAAGCAGGGTGGGTTCCCACAGTCTCACTTTTCATGCAGAGATTAGAAAGAGACTGGGATTCCCATGCTAATGAAAATAGGGCAGAATGAAAATTTTACCAACCCCCCAGCCAGCAGCTTGTTTCGCTCAGCCTGAATGGTGTGGAGAGCACAACTCTACCAACGCCTTCATTTCAGCTTCCCTTTATCTGCATTACACTGCTAATATCTATATTCTGTTCCTTTACTAACTCGCTGTACCAAAAGATGTTTTTGAATCACAGTGCACCCTGGCTATCGATCATTATACAAGCTATATTACAGTTTAATGTCTACTTAAATTGTATAATTATTATATTGACTGTCTGCGATACTGTGACTCACACTTAAGTGCAGAACCTTGTGTGTGTGAGTGTGTGATGGCAAGTGTTGACAGGCTTCCTTATTATCTAATTAGGCGCCATAGTCATGGTCCAAGCAGATAAGGCACGGAGCGCAAGCCATGGTCACTCCACACCCATCTTCCGGCACACTTAGTTATTCCAGATAACAGTTATAGGAATTACATAAGATGAGGAATGAAAGAATGAAGAAAATGACAGAGGGAATAAACAAGAATAAAGAGGGAAGAGACACATCAAATAAAACAGGCATCAACAAAGACAGCTGCACAAACTCAAGAATGATTGAAGAAACAACTTTAATGGATGGGTGGTACTGTTTTTAAATTCTTCCTGTTAATAGTCACTATGAAAGGACATCGATTCCTGTGGTTGCTCTCTGTCTTCCCCAAAATACCTAGGAATATGTTTTTAAATCATATTAATGTGGCGATGCTAAGCTTCCAGGCATTAATTACACATATTTTTTTAAATGAAAACAAAACACTGTCTATATATTTGGTCCTTGGATATTGGATAGTTGGTGATTTATAACTGCAACATCACTGCGATCATGATCTAAGCAAGTCAAAGAACAATTCCAGTGGTTTTACGCAGTAAATCACATCTGGTTACAGCTTACATCACTGACAGGCATTTCATAACTAATGAAGCTTGTGCTGTCATTTTAAAATTGCTTTTTCATTCTTTTCATTTGTGTTACATCAGAATGCTCAGAGCCTGACACAGACTTGAAACTTGCTCAGTATAGTTGATTTCTAAAATTAAAAGACACAGTTCCTTTTTAGACCGTTTTTTAGTCACTGATCTTGATCTGATCTGTCTCAGATGACAGTAGGCGTTACTTATAGATTTCTAATCCAATATCTGGTACATGTTGTATCTACACTCGGTGACACACAGGACAAAGAAGCTTAGCTGGATTTTGCTGTGGTGATGTGTCACCCAGCAGCATAATGCTATGGGTCATCTCAGTGTGCTGCATTCTGCACGTGGATAATGCTATGGGTCACCTTTGCGCCCTCCATTGCCAGGGTGCTTATGTGTGGGTGTGTTTGTGTTGTTAGAGTGCCTTGTGTCTCAGTTCTGTGGAAAATCTGAAGCAATCAGTTAGACAGCAGCCTCAGGACACCTGTTTGCAAAATGTTAAAAAGTCTTCAGAAACCCTCACTGACAGGAAGCATATTTATTCACACAAAAACTAAACGCCTTTTATTTATTCCAATATCAGTCTCCAGGTTCTTTGCATTAAGAGAAGCTTTTGCAGCAAGCAAAAGTCAATGAACAGAAAGATATCATAACAAACATCTGATGCACATCCTATGTTTGTATTGTTGCTAAGGACAACTGAATGAAACCACAGCAGTGTTGGTAAAGAAAGGCCCGCGCAGCAGAGGTTGCATCAACCTGTGGTGCAGGGTTTGTCTGTGGATTTCTGAGTTAACAAACACTGATCTCTGTCTGCTGAAAGTGTTGGCAATGATGGAATTTATAGCGCGCGTGTGTGTATGCCTGCCTATTTTGGGAATTGCATGCACACTTCACTGTGTGCAGTCTTCACAAGGATTAGCAACTTGATTATCATTTTTAATACAACAGACAGATTAGTCCAGTAATAGAGCATTGTCATGTATTTTATATGGGCAGACACGCACAAACACTTGCAAACAAACCATTCAGTGATGGTTCCAGACGTTCTCTGGCAGAGTACCCAAGGTAGCCTATTCATGTAGTAACAACACAGTAAGGTAGTAGGTCGAGAAGTACATTATAAAGCCATTATTGTCCATTTCTCTCTAACCTGGTCCCTCAATAAATTAATCACAGGTTTATACATGCCAAATCTATACCAATGTGTGTGAGAAAATCTGCTGGTTTCCAATATTCTATCTCCACCTTATGTTCCCAGAATTGCTTTTTTGCTTCCAAGACACAAGTGGTCAAAGTCTATGTTATAGAGGAGACCCATAAAACGATAGAATAAACAAAGACTGCTCATGTTTTTTTTTAAGTTCCCTTTACTTCATTCAATTATTAATAATTTCCTGTAGCTATAGAAAAACAGTGTTACCTCTCCTACGTCAGCTGCACTCTGCCTATATCTTATATCCACTAAATGTCAACAGCACTGCTATTCTTAGCTAACCATGTTTTGTCTTAGTCCCAGATCCCTGTCTGACAACCTACTTCAGACTCTTTCTTTTCCTTTAGCTCTCCCTGCCATCACTTCTGTAGCCTGCATTCGCTCGAGATTTGATTGGTGATTGATTTGGTTTGTTGCAAAAATACTAAAAAAAAAAACCCTAGATTTAGATTTTTTTCAAATGTCATTACCAAATCTTTAATGCGGGTAATACAGGGACAGTTATCTCCAGCAAATGAGCAATGAATCCTTACACACTTCATATCTATCTGTCTACTACACCTTCATGGAATTTCTCTGTAGCAGTGAAAGAAATGTAGAATTAGATTTTAAATACTGTTACAGCAGCTTGTTCCACTCTGGTCATGAGGCCTGTTACAGCTTGTAAGTGTTTATAAGACAAACGTGTTCTAGGTTCTAAATTTCCCCCATTTAATAGTGAACTGGTAAATGGCACTATCTACACCACCACAGAGAAAAGAGAAGAAACACTTTTTTTCTTTACCCCATTCTACATCTTCAACATTGCTAACTCAGCTGTGTGGTTCTACATCACCACAATATTATCTACAGAAAAAAAATTTAACACACAGGGTTTAAAATAAGAAGGTATCCTTTTATTGTAAAGCCTGCAGATGAAAATCTATTAAATAATTTGACTTGTCCTGATGTTTAAATGTTATTCAGCACCTCATCCTCTCCTCCCACCTCCCTATGTTGTTTCTATACAGTTATTGTGTCATGTATGTGTATGTCATGGATCTGACATAAACATCACATTTCAATCGTGTCTTTAAAGAAGCACAATAAAAACAGAGCATGGTCCCAGTGCATATTGTTTTCCTTGCAAGACTCAACAACCGCTGAGACGAAATGCAGTTTTGGAGTTAAAATGAATGAAAATGTATTTTCATATTCTGCTGAAATGTATAAGAATCGATCCAGTGTTGTGTAGAAAAACAGCAATTTTACAGACTGTGATGGGACCCTTTATTTGGCTGCAGAAGCCTCTCCAGGCATGCCTTGGTTTTGAGGTTATTAAATCTTAGAAGTAAATATAGGCCTGAAATCAAAAAGAAAAAAGTTCTTGTAGCAAAGCTACTTTGTGGTTTGTATGTGAATCACAGACTGGAGCTTTCATGATCAGCAGGGTGTCAGACACAGCTGGATGCCGTCTCCACTCCACATTGTAGGAGGGCTAGGTTAGGTTCAGCAGTCAACTGGACTTAAGCCAACTGCCAGTGTCATCTTAGGCCAAAGTCAGAAACTTATAACAAGGTCAACAGGATGTCTCAAGGATAAACAGAAAAGCGAGAACAGAGAGTCAAACTTATCTTGTAATCTTATCTTCCTGCCTTTTTATGTACAAGCATAAAATCTGTGAACCTCACCTACAACTCTGTCATAAAGACTGATGGTCATTTCAGCCTGACAAAGCAATCACAGTGTTTTCCAACCAGACTGGAAAAGTCCTCTCTTTTTTTCAGTCAACAGGCATGAACAAGAAGATGAAGAATGTCCCATCCCTACACAGTCATGCACCTCCTTGATTCCAAGAAGTTTTTGCTCCTTAAAGCTAAAAGGCTTGAGAAAGTCAGCCTAACTTTGCTCTACCTAATAAAAGCACTTCATAGTCTGTGTCTTCAAATCCGGCCCCCCGTCAGCCCCGTACTTTGGCCACAATTAACTATCTGACACTCTGTGAGTCTTTTGTCCTGCTATTTTTTTCCCTGGACACATTTTTTTCCCTTTTCACCTCCCCCTCTTGTTTTGACGGCTTAACAGCTGACTAGTCACAGACCTGATGTCCTACGATAAACATTTGTATCATCACTGCAGGCTCTTCACCCCCCTTCACCCTGGCAAGTGGTTTTTAATAGCTGCTAAATACTGACTGACTGGCAGTGCTGAAGGTGTGCGACAGTGCCTTTCTCGTTCCAGCCAACTGTAGCCCACTAAGCCTTAAAATAAATCAGCGCATTTCCTCTCATTTTATCCTGTGGATATCACAGATCCACCTCACCCCCCTTGGGGCTTTCTGGCTCTTCCTCAAACACCAAATAAGACTTGTGACTTAAAATTCTCCTCTCGGGACATTTCCGTAACCCTTAAATCATTTACATAACACGTCTTCTGTCGCCTCCAAGAGATGTCCTGTCGTGCTTCCACGGGCCATGCTGAACATTTTATTCTGTTAACAAGTGACAAATGAGAATGATAGCTGCTGGGCAGAATCACCACCCAGTGTGAGGTCACCGTCTAAACTCGAGCCAGGCTTTAATCAGACACCAGTCCTTCCCAAAGCGAATACTTGAAAAATCCATGAACTTCTGCAAACCTCAGCTCAGCAAGTACATGTACGAATGAATCACTGCTTATTTCCTTTTGAGCATGAAAAAACCTGCAAAGGTTTGAAATCACTGTTTTAATCCTGCGAGGAAGTCTATGAAAGCCACATGATCCATGTCTGTGGTTCTCTCTTGAGAAGGGAAGGGTTCGGGAACAAAGTGTTCAGGCCAAAGAGGGTTCGTCAGACAAACAGTTCAGCTGGCACAGGCAGACATATGGTCGTTCTGGCAAATGGCACAGGTGAACAGTTTGTCTCACAGCCAAAATATGTCAAAAACGTTGGCACTTACATTTACCCCACACCAGGGAAAGTCAGTGCTGCCTGTAACTCAGTCATCTTCTCTTAAAAGAAATCGTCTTTATCTGAAGTGTAGACAACTAAACAGATAAGCAGATTTAAATACTGCAATGCTATTTAAATAACAGCACTTATGTTATGTTATTCTAATAAGTTGTATAACTGTGAAAGTGTTGCTTTTTGTATCAGTCTGTCACACAAAGCCAGAAAAAACTCGTGTGTAACACCTTTAACAAACCTCTGCCAGCAGGCATTATTCCAGGTGTGATTCATAAACAATGAATGCTTCAAATCATAATTCATCTGACCTATCAGTGTATTCTAAGGCAATGTTGAAAGTATAATATAGAATAAACACAAACTTCTTTAGAAATGCCGTCATGTGTGGCTGTACTCTTTAAACCAGTGTGTCTCCATCTATCATTATGGCACACCCTCGCTCTCATAAATAAAGAAGTCCCACAGAAAGAGGCCAGGAGCAGAGTCTCCTAAAAAGGTGTCAGAATTAATAAGCATTTACACAGTGGTTATTAAAAACAAAGCGGATGTAGTGAACATTTGCAAAATAGTTTATATTTGATACACATGCTAGTTCAGTCCAAAAGGCAGACACAGTTTGCACAATTCTAACAAACTTGAATATTTGGTGTGGCTACTTTTATTCTTCAATTTCTTTAAGTAATATTCAGGAATACTTTTAAAGGGCATTCAAAGCTTTCTGTTCTCTGTAAAGATGATCCCATATTTTTCATCACTTTAAAAAAAGGCCACAAATTGTCTGTTCTTGCAACAGGCCGACTGTAACGAAGTGCCTAAAGATACATTTTAAAAATAGTTCCTTTTCTAAGTTGTCTGTTATGTACAGACACAACACTGATTCATCCCTTGAGATCCCTTTTTTATGCCCGAATGAGTCATAGCTCATGATTCGCGCTAAATGGTTTAACAAACAAGATGGGGGAAAAAATCGCTTAAAATGGCCACGTATAAGGACTTTACTGAAAATAAGCGAAAAAGTAGTCGATTTTCAGAGAAATGTTTTGAAACACCTTCAGAAAGCCTCGAGAACTGTTACTCAAGACCAGTTTAAAAATATTACAACAAAGCCTGGCACCTTGGAA
This sequence comes from Pundamilia nyererei, assembly GCF_000239375.1. NCBI lineage: Eukaryota > Metazoa > Chordata > Actinopteri > Cichliformes > Cichlidae > Pundamilia > Pundamilia nyererei. The sequence goes on along the minus strand of NW_005187409.1, from coordinate 5,371,404 downwards.
GCAAGATACAAAGAAATGAGGGTGACTGAAGACTTTCTGCTCTGCTGCATAATCACTTCATATTACATGACACAGCCTTACCGTTTCAATTTTTTTAGAGCCAACAACTGTAAAATCTGTATATTTCTTGTAAATGTCTAATCGTCACTGCTATCAGATCAGCTGCAGTGTACAGTGAATGGTTTAACTTCTTTTGAACTCCCAGTCTGTACTGTAATCATCACTGGACAAGAACTGCCTTCCAGCATACAAGAAAGAAAAAACAAAAACAGGCTTATTTCGATACTGTGTGCCAGTCCAGCTTCTGGATAAATTTGATAAAGTACTGATAATGCTTCTTGGCCAGAACACTTTATTGATAAGATAAAACCTACAAGTAATCACATACGTAACAATAATTACCTTGAATGTGATCACTCCAGCCAACCTTAATTAGGACCGTCATATTACATATATAGTCAAAATGCCAGTTTTTGTGTTTCCCATTTAAATGAAACCAATTGGTTTATTTTCATTTAAAATTCTACCTCACGTATTTAGTTTGAAAGTTGAAGCTGCAACATTTTCTGTCTTCTTTTCTTCTATTAAATTGCAAAAATTCCAGTTTTAATGGAACTTTGTTTGTTTTTTTTTTTTTTTATATAATTGTTGTTTAAAAAAACCAAACAAGGAAGCATTTTCGCAAGTTTTTAAAAAGTAAAAGTCTGCAAGAGTGACTTCAAGAAAGTACAGGAACTCTCACAAGTGGAACCAACCTTTATCAAGATTCCATCTGTGCACCGGTGTGTCTCTGACATATACGCCACAAATACATAGCTCACATATCTTAGTGAACATCAATGGTGCCTCTTAAAGTGATAATACGTTCATATTCTTGTAGCTTTCACTGGTAATCCCCATAGATCTACACATTTTATGTATCAGACACCCAGATACACCGTATTTAATCGCATATGGCTGGCTCAGGTTCAGTATTTCCGCAACAGTAAAACTGTAGCTAACTGGAAAGATGGTAGCTGTTAATTTGAGGCTGAAGTCATTTGACAGTAGCTGCCAAACAAACCATCCAACTGGCAGCAACATTGTAGCAGGACATTCTCTTCCTTGCAAACAGTGCGGCGTGAGCTGCCAAATGCTGTTTTATAAACACTATTTGGCATAGACAGTGTAGGAGCCAGGCCAGTTTTAATTGACCTCTAGCAATAAAAGATCATTTTAATTGAATCAATATGACAACAAACTGCTGTTTTAGAATAACCTTGTGTATTTGCGAGGCATTCTTTTTAGATTACATTTTGTTTACCTTTTTTCTCTGGCTTTTTTCCCCTCCACACAGTATTGAGTTGTTTTGAAGTTGAAAGCTTTTTTCCATTGTGATGAATCTTGCAAGACTTCTTTATAAGAGTTATGTCCTATAAATAATAATTGTCCTCAGTCCTTAACGTCACTGTGTTAAAGCTGAAGAGGACGTGCATATATTATTGTCCCAGTTCCAGTAAGTAATCTATTACTGTAAACATGTAGAAGACCCAAGAAACCTAATTACACTGCATTTACCACCTCGTTTGATTACTCTAAATGTGTTTCATTTGATTCACTTGATTTAATATGCAGATCAACAGGTGAAATCGTGACTTTGTATTGAATACGCCTTAGGTGAGGTAAAGAAATGAAAATATTCTTAAGTTCAAAGGAAAGATCTTTGAAGTAACCAGATAAGAATGTACCTGTCTGACAGCCAAGCTTACCTGTGAAAGAAGAGCAATATAGACAGCATGGTCTGGTCAATGTTGCTGTTGCAGATCCCCTCATTGAGCAGGAAACAGGGGTCTCTCACAACCGACTCCAGGGAGTCCTGTCTCATGATGTTGTTCAGTTTGTCCGTGTTCAGGTTCTGGTACATCAGCTGGTTGCGGAGCTGGCGGAAGTGATTTACAGTGGGGCTTGTGGGGCTTGCTGGCAGGCCTCCTGTAGTAGAAAGGCCCTGAGCTGGGCTGCTGGATATGGATTCATCACAGCCATTGGCCAGGTCCAGACAGCAACTGCAACAGTCCAGGCCGATGGGCGAGAGGCAGTCGTCATCTGACATCTTGGAGTGCAGCTGGATGAAGAGGGAAGTCGCCCAGGGCAGGTGCAGAAATTTCAGCAGAAAATGACAGAGACTGAGCTTTATAAATAGTAGACAAAGTGAAAGACACAACAGGGGTGTGTTCCTTAGCTCTGACAGAGACACTGGCAGGTAGCCTGGGTCAGTCTAGTGTACCGTCCTGTCTCCACTGCAGGGCCAGGAGGGCTAAATGGCAGGTTGAGCTGCTCCCTGAGAAGTGCACTCACGCTGGGCCACTCTGCCTGCTTCTATCTCTGAGTTCCCCTCCTGTGGCTCTGCTGCATTTAGCCTTTTGTTCGGGGCCGACGCTGCTGCAATGTGTTGCTACTGTGGCAGGAAAAAGACTGAACGCACCACACACACATACACACTCACTCACACCAGTTCAGCAGGAGTCCGCTTGAAAGCAAAACCCAGAAGCTGCTTATCAGTTTTTTCTCTGGACTTTTTTTTCTGTGGTTGGCGTGCTTAGAGACAGAGGGAGGGAGTAAGAAGGAAGGGAGGGAGCATGGAGGAAGGGAGGGAGCGATGAAGGCAAACAGGGTGGGGAAAAGCCTGTGATTGGTAAAAAGCATTGCTGGTGATTTATTGGGCCCTCCTCTTTTCTCGTTCAGTTTAGCCATGCGTGCACCAACAGTAAGAAAGGGAAACAGAGAGGGGTGACACCGCAGAGCATGCTTGAGACATGTGCAGTTTCACGGGCTCCACCCTGCCATTATGACAGCCGAAGGAGTGGCTGAGTGAGAGAGGCTGCAGGAAGACACACAGAGCAATGATAACATGTGAGAAGACATTGACATTGAATTGCTAAAACTGTGTTATACATGCGTCATTGATTGTGCTGTGTTTATTAGCTTTTATCCACTATACAAGTCTCTGTAAATTAGGTTTCTCAAGCAGTTTCACTAATTTCAGGACTTCCTTGTGGAGAACACACAAAAATAAGGCAGAGAGGACACAGTCCAAATAAAGACAGAGCAAAAATTAGAAACTGCAAATTACTCAGTAAAAGTGTGACTGCAAAATGTGTATATGTTGTCTATATGTTATTCATTGTACGTGTTGTTTGGATGTGACTCACTTCTGCCCTGTGTGAACTGCCTTATGCAACATCGGTCAGCGTGAAAACTAATGGAAGCCAGAATATAAATGCACTATAAAAAAATAAATTAAAAAAAATCACATGAAATACAAAATGCATGCTGCGTTGGAGTTTTTTCTTGCAAAGTGAACAAAAACATTATCTTATCGGGCCTCCCGATGTTTAAATAGCATTTTGTCATTTTCCAGTTCTGTTTCCCAAACAGCTTTGGATTGGGAAAGCGTGTGCTGTGTTCGTCCACGTGATTAATGTTTCACAAGTCCTGGTAAATACCAGGGCAATGTCGTTACGACCAAAACAGACGCTCTGGGAAGATGGTACTGCTGAGGCTCTGACCTCAGCTGCTGACCAACAAGTGCACTGCATGTTGTCTACAGATGGCTAGTCACACAAGAGCACAACAACAAAGATAATTATAAAAAATGCATTTACTCTGAGGCATGCAGACATTTCAGCTACACTAAAAAATGTCAGAGCACCTATTGTTGGGTAGCAGAGGGATCAATTAAGCAGAGAAAATGACTGACTATTGCTTTATTGAGTGTGTAATGATGTCCTCAGGCAGAGGGGTTGCTACTGTTTGGGTGGAGGAAACGCCGGGTTTGAAAACTGATGTGGGTAGAGACTCCCATCTAGTGGAGATCTATAGTATAGTCAGTGATTGTTTTCGTCGGCAATGATTTTAACTGACATTAACTGGAATACCTTTCTGGAAGAATTTTATAAATTATACTATTCATGATACAATTACAGAATTACACCATTAGATTATATGATATAATCTAAACCTGGGTTTTGAGTTTATGACTTCAGCTGCAGCCATAGTTTATTATCCATTTATAGGAACGGTATCAAACTCTCATGTTAATCTTCTACACTAATTGCATGTCCACTTTGTTCGATTGACCAGTTTTACTGCTCAATAAAATGGAATAATCAGCTGATCACATGGCAACAGCAACAGGTAGGTATATAGACATGGTCATGATCTGCTGAAGTTTAAATCAAGCATCAGAATGAGAAAGCAAGGTGATATGGCAGTTATAATGTGACATGGTTATTGGTTCAAAATGGGTTTTCTGCGTATTTCAGAAACTCCTGATTTAGAAATTATCCAACGTGTGGAACTTCTCTGGGCCTCACTGGTGCAAGAGATCAGAGGAAAGTGGCCATACTGTCCATCCCATGATAAAGTGTACCCATGTTCTGATGGGCGTATAAGCAGGATTATGAACTATGTCACAAAATTCAAATTATTTTCTTGAATAAAACAGTGACTTCACTGTATTAACTTGGCCTCCACACGTTTCAGGCACCTTGTTGAATCTATGTCATGAAGAGTTAAGCTCTGAAGGCAAAAGAGTCCAACCCAGTATTAGCAAGGTGCACATAATAAAGTGTTCACTGAGTGTAGATGTTTAAGTATCCAGCAAACTAATTCAAGGCTCAAAATTGTTATACTATGAAAATGTATATAAACCACTAAAATT
>NW_005187409.1:5318104-5366583 GCF_000239375.1 Pundamilia nyererei | reverse complement strand
ATTTAAAATAAAATGTAGGAAAAGTACATATTTCCTTCAAGAACCAAAATTCTGTTAGTTTAGCTTAGCATAAATGGAAATTGGGTAACCATTAGCCTATCCTTGTTCATAGGTAACAATAATACATACTTGCAGCTCTAAAGTTTATATGTTCAAATGTTGTGTGTTGTGTTTCAACAAATCTTGGTGTTAAGTTAAGGTTATGGGTCAGACAACTGACCAGCAACCCATGATATTTATTTTTCAGTTAACAGGTTGGCTGACTTTTGAGGTTAGCATAAATAAATTGTGAGAGAATCGTCTTACCTTATCAGCTTCCACATATGCACAAAGCCAGTGTGCTGGCAGTGTTGCCAACTCCTCAGTAAGGAAAATCGCTATTGGTTGTCCTAAAAGTCGCTAGAAGTCGCTAAATAACGTCATCGCCTAATTTGCATAATTGGTCATCTAATCTAATTGTAACCTATGTTGTTGGAGAGAGAAATAACATCGTGGAAGAGACATAAAGTGAGTAAAAAACGTCCTAAATGCATTTAGAGTCTAAAAAAAAGTCGCTAGCAAAAAGTTGCTAAGGGGTCTGAAAACTCGCTAAATATAGCGACAAAGTCGCTAAGTTGGCAACACTGTGTGCTGGGAGTCTGATCAATTCCAACCCAGCATAGTGAAACTGGATGCAATTATTTTTTAAGTATGATCATTAGCTGGTCCACTTGAAACAGGAGTGAATGAAGCTAAGCCGCTTAAATAGCTATTCAAACATGTAACAACGCCACATTGGATTTTAATTTTTATAAATATAGTATTGATTATGTGGCAGAAATAAAATTGAATGAACAACATTACCAATCTTGCTCAATTTTCTTACTGGGATGCTAAATAGGCTTAGTCTGCTAATTTTTGCTAACTGGTGGATAAAGAACTTAAGACTTATAACCATAAAAGCTTTTGTTTCCAAAGAATAACTATAACACAGAGGAAAAGCACAAACCAAACAGAAACTCACTTGTAAAACTGTATACCAGACAGCTGTTTTTGGTGCCCCAAGGTAACTTATGTCATTTGCTGCTGCTACAAAGATTTTAGTGATGCTAGTTTTAGCTTGAGATCCCTTACATAGAATTTTATTTTGATTACTGTTATTTCAATTACTAAAACACAATGAAAATCCAGAGAATACCTAAAGCTAAGGAAAAAACACTGAAATTAATAGTGACTGTATCCCAAATCACCAGTCACAGATGAGCAGAGATAATGATTAATAAAGGGTTTTTAGATGTAGAAAAATTTACTGATAATTTACCAGATTATTTCTTGTGAATTGAATTTTGAATCTAATTTAATTGAGCTTAACTGATGCAGAGATATCAGTGTTCAGTGATATCTTTAATTTAACAAAAACAGGAGAGAGAAATGTTGTAAAAAACAAAAAATGAGTTACAGGAAAGTGTGTAGCCAACATAATTTCAACTCTGTCCTTTTCTGTTTAATTTTTTAAAAAGCCATAAAAGTTAAGTTGAGCCATCTTACTGTTTACATTTTCAGATTAGATTAGAATTGCATTTGCAAATACATCATCGTTAAACCAACTCTTCAACAATTACATTTGTCTCTAGAAATACAGCATGCACCGAACTAACTAATGTAAACAGTTTGTATAAAATATTAAAGTGAGAGAAAGTGACTCCCACACTCTGTCATTGAAACAGGTGTATGGAAATGTTTTGCTATCAGTAGCACATTTGTACAATCTGTTTATATGCGTAAATAACAATGATAACTTTACTAGGCACATGACCACATTTTGTTCTCATCTGTAGTTAGATAGCAAAAAAGTTTTAAGGTCAATGATTAAAGTCAATAATAAACAAAATTATTTTTTATCTTAATATTGCGATTTCTTTCAAGCAAATTTTTTAAGAAGTCTAAAAGGTCAGTTGTGCCATTTTAAAGGCGATATAGGAAGCTGTATTTCATTTAAACCTTTTTATTGTACATCATCTTTCTTTCTTCTTGGTCTGTGGCAGTCCAAAGATTGAGACAGTAAGTGCAGTTTCGAAAAACATTACGTTTTTACCAACTTTTATGTCTGCACCGCAGCCACTTGAGTACAATCAGCTGAGGTTAAATGTTCAATGTGCATGTACAAAGATATTTCATCAGCAGTTAGTTCAACAGTATTTGTATCTGTTGCTCGTCTAGGGTTCCAAAAAAAGACATGCAGTACTGTCATGTAAATTTCTACCAGATATTTGTGATTTACACACTACAGTTGTTTTTAATCTTCACTAACATTAAAAAGATTTCTTATCTGCTTGTTTGTCTGGTTGGTTTTTTGGTTAATGTGTTTTGGGGGATTTTGAAAGTTTTTACAGTGAAATTGACAGAAATGCTAATAGAATCTCAATATTGATCAAAGTGGTGTTTTAATCAATTATAAAACACTAATTTGACACTGGGCTTTTCTCATTTCTCTCTTTTGCCTCCTACCTGTAATACCAAAATGAGTCTGTGTGTTGTCTTGAAGGAAGTCCCAATACCCAAAATGCATCTGGAGGAAAGAAGAGGTTGATCTGAGGAACTATGAGCAATGACTCACAGGTCCATGGTCGGTGTGGTTGATATAAAACATGCCAAGTGTCATTAGAGGAGAGAACTCTCTCCTCTACACACTGCAGCGGTGTTGTCTTTGATTCATTTCCCAGTGCCCAGTAACTTATGAGAAATGAGATTAGTTATGGCTTGTTTACTGGAATATTTTTTTTAAAACCTGCCAAGATACATCAAAACAAATCAGGTTTTTTTCCCCAGTCCCAAACTGTTAACATGGTGGAAGGCTCTGCATGCTTTAATAAATTCTTTTCACTCATGTTCATGTATGTTGTATATGCACACAATAAGATACCATCTTTTATTTTCTAACCACTCTGGGACAAATGAGTTCTAAACTGCAACAGCATTTTTACAGGAAAAAAAAAAGTTGTGTCCTAGTTTATGCAAGCAGAGTCCCTCAGAAAACACCAAGGCCAGACTGAACTGGTTCAGACTGGCCTTGTCTACTACAGGGTACATTCAGTTGTTGATCCTTAGCCTAATGCCAGTCATCTCATACCTTGTCCTACTTTTCACTAGTCTCTATACAATTGGTCATTTGTTTTGATGTGTTTAAATGTCCGCTACATAACATCAGAACAAATATTTGGAAAATATTAGATTAAATTAATATCAAATATGACTTTATAATTTGCTGAGGGCCTGTTAGCTAAACAACTAAACAACAAAATGTGAATTATTCTGACATTTCCGACAAAAACAGTGGTTGTATCGACCAAATGTAAGTACAGCATTAAATACTCAGTTTGCATTTCATGCTTTCATCCTCTTTACATAATATGATGGACCAGAGATGGTAAATCTGGAAGATGACCAAAGGGTCTTTTTAAAAGATATATTTCTTCCATTATGTCTTTACCTATTAAAAGATCTAATTGTACTGGATTTGAGATGCTTTGCTTTTCATTGCATAATACTGATATCTTTGGGCAAGACTTCATTTCAGAGGACATTCTTTAAACGTCTTACTTTCTGCTGATAAAGATAATGTTCTACAAAAAATATACACTTTTCTTGCCGCTTACTCTGGGGAAGGTCTGGCTAACACGTCAGGACAAAGTTCACCTCAGTTCAGATGTACAAAACAGACTATCCTCAAACTCTGGATGAAATTAACTTTGGCTTGTTTGCATTACTTATCTTATCACAGGGATTACAAACAACTGATCTGATTATCTTTGTTATTTCAGGTTCAGTGTAATTATAATTGCACAGTTATCTAGGTTATACTTTGGTATGCCTGTGATACGGCATTAATGCATGCTATCATTTAATAACTGATAGTCAGCTATGCAGGTCAAAGTGCACCATTCAGGGTGCATTTGAGGTGATACGTATAAAAAGATATATGAAATGGGATCATAATAATAAGTATGACGTATACACATAAAAATATATAAATATACATATATTAACAGGAAAAATCTCTATAATGCACAATGAATACTATACAGTTACCGATTAATTGACACTAGAGGGCAGTGAAAGCAAAGACAACAAACGTCAATTTCTTTAAGGGTGAGAGTTGCCCTAACTGCAAAGATTTACAATATTTTTTTAAATGTATTGCGCCAGCTTCAGTACAATTTCTGCTAAGTTTAAGAGTCGCAATGCATTGCAAATAAGATCCGTGTAGGAACAGGGATCATAGTTAATAAATATGCATCGCATATTTTTAAATCCATTACAGATTCATGCCTGTGGCAGATCGTCACATGCTGGGCAAGTAATCCAGAAGAAAACAAGGGAAGAAAGAAAAGGCTCTCAATAAAATATAATTATTTTATTAAAATGTATGAGTTACATTCATTAAAGTCAACAAAACTCAACTTGGAAAAGTAGCAAAAAAATAATTAACTAAATAAAATACTAATAGTAAAGACCCATTCCTTAAGACAATTGCTATCATAATGGATCACTTCTTTACTGCTGCTTTTTCCGTGTGTATTTGATGTTCTACCTCGGGCTGTGATTGGCCAAGAATTCAGAACCAGACAGGCTCAAATCCTCATTGGTTGGTAAGATATCGACCATAATCCTAAGCTTCTCTCACCCTCTGAGGATTAAATTTGCTGTCCAGTCATCTTTAAGAAATGCGCCCCACTGGTTAGGCTTTGACTGTGGAGAAGTAAAGCGCAAACTCTTTGCAGGGAATATCTCATCACAGAAACACACAGAACTTAACGCAATTGGGGAGCATTAGCCGGCTGTGAAGGGGATTCAGGCCATGAGTTAGGATAGGGAAGTAATTATTGTTGTCAGGAAAGTGAAGTCTGAACTTTCTTCTTCTCAACTGTTAAAGCTCAGTCTCATGCTTTCACTATTCAGCTTTAATTTGATGTTTTTGTTTTTTACTTTCTTTCTGTGAAATATTTCTGCTTCATCCTTTTTTCTGGTTAAATAAACTTGCATTGAATGACTGTCAGTATTTGACAGTGTTTCCTTTCTTTTAAATGCTTCAAAAACACGTCTCACGTGAGATAAAATTCATTTAGACGTGTTTTTAAAAATGAGGAATTGCTTTAAAAGAAGTTGTTCGGCTTTGTGTGCCAGTACATAATTAGACTTGCTTTTGTTTAAACAGACAAAAGCAGAAAAATAACTGGCACATTTTGACAAGTTCTACATGAGGAAAAAGCAATCTTCTATATGTAGCTGACTGACAAACTGAAGAGACTTTTAAGCATATGAGTAGGTTTTGCATTTAAATTAGATGCAGCATATAAGAAGTTATTGAAAAACGCACTCTTGCTAATGTAGCTAAATTATTGTTATGGATGAGCCATGATTGCAAGCTTACGCAATCCATATAAAAACATATGAAATATATATCAGTATGTCCCTGTTCTCATGCATGAGTCACTCGCCCCTAGTGTTTGAAGAGCTGCTACTTAGATTTATACGCTTGATCTTCCCACTACATTTGTCTCCAGCTCATTTGAAGTTCAGACAGATTTGTGCTTAGCAGGCAATGTACTTTCAACTGCAGAGTTCAGATATCTATTCTAACAAAACCACTGTGCAATGAGGGTTTTTTTTTTTTTATTGTTTTGCTATCTCCTGGGAAACATTATGACTAAATATCAATTTAGGTTACTGCCTATGTAATGAGAATTGGTAATGTACTTGACTCTGAAAAATATGTTAGCTTTTCTTTTTACTTTTAAAGTTTCACCTCAGCAAATTTATGCTTTTTTTAGGATGGAAAAAAAGATAAGGATTCCACAAACTGCAACATGTGTGGAAAGAACAAATTTGCTATTGGTGCATCATTATTAATCCTGTTGCTAGTGCTGAACACACTCCAAGCATTTCTCTCGCTTTTATAGTAACGTCGTTGCTTAAAACTGCATGTAATTCCAAGGATGAAAGACATGTTAGGAATAGGAAAGCTGGAGAGGCAAAGCATGATTATAGGGCTTTAGGCAATTCTGAAAATAAAATCTGAAGCGTTAAAAAATATGAAAATGATTTTTACCACATTTCTATTGACATATGCATATAACATCACTGAGCCGTGCCTGTGCAGACAGTTACAGCTGCAAGTGGGATTACTGAAATGGACCAAAAATGTTAACAGCTATCAATAAAGTATTGATTATCTTTAATGGAGGTAAAATAAATTAAATAGCTGCAGATAAAAGCATTTATTGGAAGATCTGCCACATTTCAGATTTGTCTGATCTCACACAGTTTAGAGGCCCGACTTTTAATGTCCTTCATTATCTTCTGCTTATCCATGCACGGACACATCATTAGACACAATGCACATAGAACATATTCAATATTCATTCTCAAGGTGTCTTTTGAAATACAGATGTGGACATAAATTATTTATGTGTTATGGTGCCTTCCTCTGAACTGGATTATGTGACAACAGCATAAATTAAACACACCGTTTTGGTCAGTCAGACAAAGAGGTTAGAAGTCAAAGGGTGTTGTTTGGGCGAGGAAAAAGACAAGATTATGAGTCGGGACCAGTTTTATGTTGTGAACTATCCAGGTTATTTAGCTTTGTTCCCTTAGAAACCAAATAAAAAGCAGAAAAAATATATATTTTGATGATTTGTCAAATGTGTCTTCTAAGCTACTCCCACCTTTTTTTCTTAGGCTTTATTTAAATGAGAAATGGCATGAGCTGTCTCCTTGATGGACGTGCCTCGGGGGACCTGTGTTTGTGCTCACTGTCCTGCAAATCAGTATTGATTGGCCTTGACTGGCTTTTAAAGTCCACAACCTCTTGGTTAATTACAGCAAAGAGCTCACCAGGGCATTTGAACAATAGATCTGTTCATTTACAACTTTCATTTGTTTTCTGCATGAGTGAGAGGGAGATATGGGTCATAATTGATTTAAAAACAAAAATCTGGGCTGGGGTGTAAAGGCTGTTCATTCCTCTGAAAGCTGCCGTGTTGTGACAGTTCACAGACTGATTAACACTGCTGATGAATGCATGTGCATTTGTTCCCGAGGTTAGTTGTTGCAGTGAGTCTTTTTTTTTTAGGTCATTTGGAGAAAAATGTGTTCCCTCAGCGGCACGCCAAGGCTGAAATAACCCTCAATCCATGCGCTAATGCACAGTTACTATTTAGATCATTATGTTGGTGACACATTAACATTTAGGAGTAATTAAAGCATAAAGTATTTGGTGCCACTGACTCATCACCACATATAATCCAAGGTTAGCAGATATGTCTGCTTGGTCACATTCCTTGACTTAACAGTGCTTGATACTAGGCCATGTTTTGCATCAGCATACTTACTAAAGAAAACCAAAGACTGCCTTGAGTAATTCCCATAAGCCCACATTCACAAAACAATCTGCAGTATGCAGCAGAGTTGCATCTTCCATGAGAGGATTTTTTAAAAAGAGGAGGGGGTAGCATCACAACTACTGGGCCCTGTCACTCACTGCTAATTAAATCCCATTGCTTATTCCGTTGAGAGGTCCTTTTTTTCGGACAAACATCATTAGACAAAGCACACAGGCAGCTGCAGGTGGCCTGAAATCTATCCACTTGCACAGTCACAGGAATCTTCACAGTCAGATTATTTCTTATTTTTTCCTCATGCGCTTTGTTGTCTAATGAATTCTCAGGTCATCCAAGAGAAGCGGCAACCTGCCTGCGGCTTGAAATAGTGCTTCATATAATTTTGCTGCATTTTAAACGGTAATCGGTGAACAACATTAATCACAATATGATTCTGAACTGTGTGGGTGACTTCTCATCCAGCAGAATGTGAAGGATCTGGAATAAAAATGTTACATCATATAATTTCATCGTACTTTCTTCTTATTTATTTATTTATTTTAATTTTTAGGACACATCAGACACTGTTGCTTATAAGTAATTACCTACTCTAAAGACTCGTGTAATGAAATATATTAACTGAAAATTGTATCCTTTTAACAAAACAGTAAGTAAATCCAGAGGGAAAAGTAGAGTCTGTATAGTAGATAGAAATTAATTTATTAAAGCTTTTGATCAAAGTGACTGTGAGCATCTTAGTGCAGGTTTTTCGTGTTAGGCATTACAGTGAAGTACAATCTGCAGATTACACAAACAACCCTTCAGGGCAGTTCAATAACAGCTGGTTATAAGCTAACATGATGCCAGCTAATGTTGAGCTCAAGTATCCTAAAAACAAATCAGACTTTCTTTTCCAACAAAGGTAGATCCACTTTCAAAGAAGGCTTCACTAATGCCAGCTAACAGCAGCTAACAGTGGCAAAAACAGAAGTGCTTACCAAAAGAAAAGTTCAGGATATCCTCACAACTCAACAGTATTCCTGTCCTTGGACAGAAATGAGCGTCGCTGGCTCATGAACTTATTCCAAACCCTTTTTACAAAGTTTTACAGCCTTAATGAAAGTAAATAGACATGCATAGACTACAGATGAACAGCAGCCACCATAGCCAGGATCATGCACTTGAATTATAAGGGGAAATAAAACAATTCAATTGACTGCAATCTACTCATATCGAGTGGTGACATTTTAAACACTGTACTTAAGCTACATTATATTGTTATCAACCTCAGTCGTTTTAAATGATCCTGTCCAGCTGTTTATTTATTTGATTACTACTGGACTTTTTTGTCATTTCTATATGCTGTATTAAAATACATTAACAGTTTATCACAACATAAGATGCCATTTGAAAGGTAAGCCTAAAATGTTATTCAGGTCTCAGTCACACAGCACAACAGTCTGCAAGCCCCTGACAACCTCCAGTTATAGAGAATAATGTATTTCCTGACCACTTGGTGAGTGGTTTCTGCAGGTTGTTGGCTATCACTGGGTGAAATTGGTTGCAAAGAAGATGCTGCACCAACCTTCCAAACCTCCTTATGATTGCTTTGGTCATCAGCAGTAGTTTGCATGAAACACCAAATCCAAAGCAAACTCAAGGATGTTTTCAGTGCCGCACCTTATACCTCTTTTCAAACAATTTTACCCATTGACAGCCAGCAAACTCCATCAACAATTCACAAACTGGCTGCAGAAGAGCAACCAGTGTTTAACAGGTGCTCATTGACTGTCTGTGTAAATGGGACTTTAGCGATTGAGTTCACAACGACTATTAGTAACCACCTGCATCCAGCTGGGAGAACATATTTTTCCATTTGTCAGATATAGAACTGTCAGATGATCACTGCCTGTTCTGTGAGACAGAAGCCTAAAATTCTCACACTTCTTCTTGTGTGACTTGACTTGTACTCCATGCTAAACTAAGTTTAGAAACAAACGCACTGGTGTTCTTTTCACAGATGGCACGCGTGCTTTGAATGGGGTTCATGGTGTGAGAGAGGGAGCAGGTTTCAAAGGCTTAGAGATCAAAGGTTAGGACAATTGTGACAAATTCTCATTCCTTGTGGTACTGGGATAATGCATCTGTGCGCTACGTTAACTGACCACGGAAGCAGCTAAAGGAGTTCTTAGAAAGCAGGATGACATCAGACTGTTCAGGTAGTGGATAAGGAAGAGTGACTGCAAAAACCACGCGTTTGTGCAAGAGCGTTTGCATATGAGTGTGCCTCGTTTTCATGGATATCAATCAACTTGTCTGTGTACATATGGAGGAAGAGAAGTGCTGCTGGGTGACCCAGTGTGACAGAGAAACTATTTGAGGCCTTTGCCTTTGATGTCTGTCCAACAACACAGCATGATCTTTTTCTGTGAGCTGTCGGAGCGCTTATGATTTCATGGCAAAAGACATTTCAGTGCACCAGTCTGATTTTCCATCATACTCAAACTGAAGCTAAAAATGAATTTCTGCTCTTTTTGTTTTTGATACGTGCTGGCACTTGGAAAGGAGGCTTATTTAAGTCACCCTTCATTTATTGAAAACTGATGAGGAATCCGCTGAAGCTTCACATCTACCTCGATGTGCAAATGCCTCTTTTTTTCTATGGCTCATTTCCTTTCCTGAACTTTCCTTTGATGAACCTTCAAAAGATTAAAGGCATTTTTTAAGGCAGAAATTTAGTATGTCACCTTAACAAGTGTGTTATTTGCTAATGTAAACAGAGGGTTACAGTTCTTCCCTTCTTTACTTTTTATGAAGGATATCTAAATGTTTCATCTTTTCATTTTCTCTTCCCTCTGTCCTCCATCTCTCCCTCTGAGCTACGTCTTCCAGTCATAACCAAGGCCATCTGAATCTGTGGCCAAAGGCAGAGGACTAACAGTTTGGGAGAGTGATTGGAAACTGTGACAACAACTGATCACGACTATTACACATTTGGCTTAGATAACATTTGCAGCAGCAGTGACGGTTTGAGTCATAAGCACACACTGCATCTTACTACTTTGATATTATGTTATGATATTATATTAATTACATTATTATATTATAATAACATCTTATAACTACTACTGTATCTTTCAGTGGAAATAAAAAGAACATGCACTTTTAGACTGAAAGCAGAAACATAAGATGCCTTAACTCTCCACCCTTTTCTTTCATTCTATTCATATACACATGAATAACAATATAAAGAACAAATCATAAACCATTTATTTTTCCTATAGTGTTGGTGAACCTTAATTGTTCAAAATAGTGCTCAAAAACCATGGCCATTCAACAGCAGCCTTTATTTTGTGGAAAATACAGAGACAGCAATCTCTTCGAGCAAAATTCGATTTTTTTTTTTTATGTTTACAGTTTTCAGAGAAATTACTAGGAAGTAGGAGAACCTGTTCTCACTATTCTGCAGTTTAAATTTACTCCACTCCTCTTCCAGTCTCTTCCATAGCTCAGCAAAGTGTGTAAAGGGTTTATTAGCTATAATTTTGTCACCAGTGATTTTCCTGTGATTCTGACTTGGGTTCAGTTTATGACTCTGGGCTAACCATTTCATTATTTCAATGATCTGAGCTTCCGTGTTAATGCTTTACCCATTTTGCCGTGTGATAAAGTTCATTGTCTTGCAAAATAAAAAAAAATTGCCAGCTAATTGGAAGATGCTGACACTGCTGACGTGGGTTCTGTTGGACATTAGCGTTCACCTTGCTGTGTAGCTGTATCCATTCATTTACCTGACTGCTTATCAGCTTCAGGGTTGTGGGTGGGGGGACTTTGAGCAAGAGGCTCACTGTCTACATCCACCAATGTACCAAGCATTCTACTCCAAACTGGGTGCAGCTTGATAGGAAACATAATGTCTCCCATGTCACTCAACTAAACAGTGAACTTTTCACGCTTTTCACGAAGTAAGTCTTTGGCATATACATCAAGGTCAAAACACAGCACAAGAATGGTAAGAGGTGAGCTTGAGCATTACTGCCACACTAGCAGACGGTGTTTGGGGAAGAACAGGGAGATGAACCTGTTTGCAAGTGGGAACAGGAAGCCATTCTTATGCTGTGTATTGACCTTGATGTGTGTATCAAAGACTTACCCTGTCCTTCCTCTCCTCCATCGCACAATTTTAGGGCAATAATATCTTTATTTGAGGTTAGATAAAGACAACACAATGATAGATACCTAATATCACCATTAGCTAATTAAGAAATGTATTTTTTCCCATCAGCTTACCTCAGCCATGCCCAATTTCTCTTTCCATATCACTCTCTCCAGTCAAACCTTCTGTCTTTCACAACTTTCTGGCATTTTCACCGCTATCTGATTCCATCACACTGAGAGCAAAAGCCTTTAAACCCATTAAATCCTTCCCAATTCAATTTCAGGATGGCAAAACTACCTTGTGGGCTGCTGCCAACCAGGATTCTGTCATAGACAAGGCCCCACGATAATAAGAAACCCCTCCAGGTTTTCTATCAGTGCTTCCTAGGCTGGCGGGAGCAGATGCTTGGATATTCTGTTCAACTCTGCTGTGACATGAGACCACTGCCTCAGGTTTCTGTCTGGTTCTATTCTGTGTCCACTTTACACCATTAACAGCTTTACCTATCATCAATACAAATTACTAAATTTAGTTGACATTGCATTGTCTGTGGTCATCACATCACTTGCCATGTGTACACCCTTTGAATCACTCAATCTGATCAGATATTATCATTGACACGGCTAATCTTTGTCATTAATAAACAAATATATAATTTTAAAAGGATATTTTCCTTAAGATAACAAAGAGTATTCTCTGGAAACATCACACGTTCACATTGCATCAATGCAAACTAGCATCCTGCCTCAGATCTCTGTCTCCACTGTTTTTCAACCATCCCTGCACTTGCATGGGCACTCAGAAAGTAGCAAGGCCATCTGGTGGGCTGATTAAAGCAGCAGCATTTTTCCATCCTGCAACAGAATATTAGCCACGGAACGTTCTGACTTTGGATTAAGAAGCTTTCTTTGTTTTTGAGAACATATTTAGAATTATAGCTTTTGCTGGCGCTGTTAGAGTGAAGTTTGTGGTTTATGCATGCATGTTTTCATTGAACATTTGAAAGGCTGTTTTTCCCCGTAATGTTAACATTGTTACTACATTCTTTCTGCACTCTGCAACTGTAACATCTTCTGATGCATGAGAGATACGGATTTATTCATTGCAAATAGCTGATTGATTGATTGAACCAAAGCATAACAAGTTGGATAAAGAAATCTTTAGTTGGGGGCAGAGTTCATAGTGTTTGTGTTAACACATTGTGTAACATACAATCCTATCAAGATTTTAAATGAAAATGTACAAATATAAAATACTGTCTTCCTGGCAATCTGTGGTTTTATGGGCTCTTTAAGGGTTTTTTTTAACCATAAACAAAGACATTCTTTGAAACTTTATCCATGGTTTCTTTTTTCATAATCTCTGGTTTTCCACTGCATATCCAAGCACAGTTATTTCAAGTGTTATCACATGATATTTACATATAATACCTTATATGTAAATATGTATTATTTTTCATTAATTTTTAAGCATGGTGGATTTCTTATTTGAATAATGTATTTATACACATTTTATCAGATTTTTATCAGACAGTTAGAGATGCACTGATGACCAAAGCATTTGTCATTTTCATTTCTTTTCATTTTTCTTCTGCGAATCTACAGAGTAGCACAGCTGAGACATCATTACGGCTCAAGCAGACCTAGCAGAGTGAAAGCTCCGCCTGCAACCACCTGCAAGCTGACGTCTTGCTGTTTAGACCCTCATAATCCACTATGATTGCAGGATTTTATTTGTGGCTGCGCCGCAGTGTGAGAGAACCAAGGGGTCAGTGAGCTGAAAGACAGCAGCTGGCAGCTACTTACATTTATATGGATCCTTAAAATCCCACACAGTCACACACCAAAACAGCCAAATCCTCAGAGCTCCTCAACGAAAGAAATGTTTTTTAAACTTTAACTACATGCACTACTGCAGAGCAAAGATTTAGTCACTGGCATAGTTACATAATGTATAAGCATTATGCAGTCCTTGGAAGTTCTTGTTACTTTCTTCTCGGGGCATGCAATACTGATTAGAGATTATAAATAATGTAGTTCATTTTGTTTTATTTTCAGCTAGTATTTAAAAAAACTTCAAGCTATTAATTACAACTTCCCACATTTAAAAAAAAAATCATAGAAACATAATTCTTTTTTTTGTAATCCTCTTTGTTAGTTTGTAACTAACAAAAGCTGACTTTGAGTAGAGACTTTCATATGATTTGATTTCTTATGGTTGATTTTAAAGGTACAATACATAAAAATATGAATATACAACATAGAAACCTTTATATCTGGTACTCACAGGTCTATAGGCTTCTACATGATTAGTGAATATGTATCCTCTTAATAGATCACCATGCAGGGTGGATGTTGAATGATCCCTGTTCTGTAGCAGTGTCCCCTGATGGCAGATTAAATACATCTAACCCTTGATTGTCTGTATGACACTTGTACTAAAGCACCATCTTTACTTGCAAGGCACTACTTACTCCTCTCACATTTGACACAATGCAAACTAGACACCTGCAATGACTCACTATCACCTCTTGAGATATGACGGTATAACAAGACAGGACAGAGCCAAGGTTATCCTGTTAGTATGCTCACGTCAATAGATATCCCTGCAACACAACGCACAGATGTCTTTGACGTGATGTCAGAAGGGTTTCAAATTTTGATGGTAACGTTGTCTATTTTTATGGAACATTTAAACATGGAAATCTTACTTGCTATACCTTTAAACTCATGTGTAGAAAACTCATATCCAGAAAAATTTAAAAGTGGGTCATTTTTTAGTGCCAAAACATAATTAAGTATCCCATACTGTCCCATCTGTACCCAGCCTCATTAATTATTACTTTCCCCAGCCTCGGTTATCCCTTTTCAGTTAACTATTCATAATCCCTGTAATGATTAACAATATGTTTTGGGTTAATCTCTTTGTAAGGGAGGATATTTTTTTAGAGATAATGCAAAATTCTTCAGCTGAGTGTGTTATTAAATACTTTTATTGACGTCCACAGTTTAGAATTGCTGACGTCTGATGTTGTATTGACAGAATTTTTCTTTTTCATTTCAAACCGTGAAGCTCTAACGAAGGCCCAGATTCACCAATGAATCTCTCTACCTTTTTTGTTGTATATTTTATTATTTCTTTCTAACTCCTGTGGCAAATGATCAAGAAAATGTCAGTGTTCATCAAATAAAAGCAGAGCGTTTCAGTTAATGTAGTTCTTATTGCTAAAGCTAATTTGTTGACCTTGTTATTTGCTTGGGTTTTAAGAAATTATATTGAAAACATACCCAAAAAAGTTTAACAAACATAAACAAAAGCACAGCAAGCAGTAAGTGAAACAGAACAGAAACAGTAAATACTAAACCTGGAAATATAACAACAGTGAATGAAAATGGATGGATGGATGGATGGATGGATGGATGGATGGATGGATGGATGGATGGATGGATGGATGGATGGATGAATGAATGGATGGATGGATGGATGGATGGATGGATGGATGGATGGATGGATGGATGGATGGATGGATGGATGAAAAGTAAGCTTCATTTAGTTTTTTGTTTTTTTTTACTTCAGCTGAGATTTTTCGCATTCCTAGTACTGCTCTCCATAAACAATGCACTGGTTGGTCTTTTCTCACATATATGTGAGAAAAGACGTGCGTGTAAGCAGACATACTTAGCAAAGCTTCCCTGCCTAAATGTGCCATGTGTATTTTATCCGCGGACATTAAACAAAGATGATGTCTGCATTCAGTGTTTTTCTTTTTTTAACTTTGCAGAATTGGTTCTGTGTTCCTCTGACCAGTGATGGTAGTGTCACACAGTCTGCCTCTGATCTTCATGCACATTTCAGACAAAAACGATGTCCACTTATAAAAAGATAATACTAACAATACAAACCATGACCACAAACCCCACAAGGTGGCTTTTAAAATCTGTTTTGTGTGCTCACAGGTGTAGGTTTATAAGTTCCAGTGCACCCATTGTTAGTATCACAAAAGAAATGGTGGCTTTGAACATATCAATGGAGGATTTGGGTCATTGTAAGTTTGCTTTTTATGTAGGATGAAGCTGTTAACACAGTAGATGAGTCCTTGCAAGAGAAGAAATTGACAGACATTCTTCACTTCTAAATCCTGCCTTTAGTGACAATACAAAATGAGCCAAATACTGCAGTGTAAAGTCTAAGTTCTAATAAGACTGTGTTTGGGGCTGTGGGATGTTAGAACAGGAAAATAGCAAACTTATTTGTTTGAGCCAGATAACATTCATCATAAAAGACCAAAGTGAAATGTGAAAGTCTGCCACATTTCACTTTGAAATGAGCTATTCCTCATTTCGAGAAGGTTAAACTGATAAACATACTTCTTTGACAGGTTTACTCATGTGGAAAATGTCACTTTGCAGACTGGGTGACACTGAAAGACAATAAAAATTTTATTTCTTGAAAAATTAAATCTGTTTTAAATGTGTGCAACAGCTATGTTAAAGTCTATCACAGTGTACTAATACATCTCATACTTTCAGCTGGAATCTGTCTGTACAGTAATAGCATGTTCACAAGAGAACAAACAGTCTTACAGGCCCTGCATGCCAGCTTTGATATTCAGTCCAATGAGCCCTGGAGTTACAGTTTATCAACCTAATCCATAAGCATATGTGTAAGGTGTGAGAGGTCCTGTGCACCCCTTTGCTTTTAAAACCTGTCTTACAAGCACACAGCACATGTACTCCAGCAGGCTGAGGGCCAGTGCCGGTTTTGCGTTTTGTGGGTGAAAGGTACAGAGAAACAAAGACTACCTATCAGTTGTCCTTCTTGTCTCTATTGAATACTGAGCTTTTCACAGAGGAACTAATTAACATGGCAACTTGTACGGCAGTGCAGTTCTTCCACCAATCAGTCTGTATCCCATTTGCATTTAAGAGCTGTTTGAAGGCAGTAATTCAGCAAAATAAAACCTTAGTTCTCTTCAGAACGCCCACATTAGCTCACCTACAGAATTGGAAGCTCCTTTCAACGTCAGGCTCATAATGTACACATTTTAACGCTGGCACATTTTCTAGCTTTCTAAATGTTTATTCAGCTAAAAAAAATCTTAAGGCTACGACTATAAAAATTCAATGATTCTTATAGTTATTACAGTTTAAGGACAAAAAGCTGAGAATTCATTTGCAATAAAAACTTCTGAAAATCACTGTTATTAAAGAATGAGACTTATAAATGAAACATTTTATTTAAATTAAACAAAAAATAGACTTCAGAACAAAAAAACATACAATCTACACACTGGTGACAAACGAATAACGCCTCGACCTTTACAGCGAGAGGAATCGTTGGCTCTGGTGTGTTGTAGAGCATTTGCTGGGTCCACGTGACCCCTAAGATTGAAAAAAATATGCATATAAATCAGGACAAATGATGGCAGTGGCGCCCACTAGGATGGCAGTGCCCCAATACATAAGACATCAGCGGTCGATGAATGGTGTGGTATAAAAAATAATGTGGAAATGTAAAATATGGCTGTTATCACCGGCTCTCAAACCAATTAACGCTAATGATGAGTCTAGCATCTCTTACACTTGGTCGTAACAGCTGTTAAACTGTGATTGGTGCCTGGGAGTAGTGACATCATTACTGGCTTAGATTACAAATTATTTATATGACTGTGAGAAAAGAAGGAAAACAATCGGGATTGTGGAATAACCCAAAAGGGTTATCCTGACAAAATTGTTATTATTAGTATTATTTTACATTGATTAATGGTACAGCCTACATATATGATTCTAAGTTGTTCATTTTTATTAAACAACATTGAAATATTGTCATCTAAATAAATATAATTTATCTACAGTCATTCGTGAGTTAACATCTGAAAGGAAACTTCCATATAATTATAAGTAAAATTTAATGTCTTTATAATCAGCGGGCCAAGGCGACAGGTGTATTATATTAATCGATCCAAATTGCTAAGGTGAAGCCAAATGATAGCGACACCGTGAGGTCACAGGGGATGGGAAAATGGTAGGAGGAGGAGTATGGGTGCGCACAGCTCGGGTTTTTTGAACGGGCTCTAAAGCAGCGGTGTAACCGATCCCAGCTGCTACTGTGTGGGGAATTGAGAGCTATTCCCGTCCCCCGTATGTTGATCACGTGTCCTTAGGGGACGTTTGCTTTGGGGATCACTTTGGGAGGTAAACGCAGCGCACCGGTGCGCGTAGCCAATTTGGAGAGAAACATCCTTAATAATAATCGTAATGATCCACCGGAGGATCAACCGGATCACTTTTGTTTCGGGGCGTTGTCATACACCCTGTACACTGGCTTGCTTTACACAGATCAGTAAGGGACTGGCACTCTTTGTGTGCTCTGTGACTCACTGACTTGTCAAAACTTCTGCGCTTACGAACCGCGGTTTTTACTGCGAGCATCACATTGTTGCCATCTCCTGCAACGAGTCGACGTACGGAGCTGTCACTGCGAGCCGAGGTAGGCTGTGTTTCCTTTATGTGTGTTGTTTTGGCGGAATAGCGAGAGTAACATGCACGAGAGTGCACACACTGGCTAGGAGCATGAGTTAGTTTGTGGAAGGCGCACGCTGTGCAGTATTGTGGGTTCCAGGGTTGCAACAGTGTAATGATCCATGTCAAATGATACAGTAAGTGTATGACGAGCTCTTATCTGTGTACAGAAACCTGCAGCATGAAGACGTGTGTAAATGTATGCCTAATCTTCTGCTTCGAAAAAGACTGTGAGAGAAAACAAAAACAAATGCGCTCTTGTACGTCTGTGGTGGGCAAATATTATGTCAGGGACTTAATGCAAGTGTTTAATGTTCACAGTGGCCTGCAAATTTATTCTCAAAAGTTTTTAAGAGTGCTAAAATTTCTGCACCCCTGTTGACGATGTCGCTGTTGAATATTCTGAATGAACTCTTGGAGTTTTGGAGTGGATTATATTAAAGACTGGTGAACATGCTTTAGCCTTTATGCACTCATCAGTTTAGCCATTGTATACTACAACACAACATTAAAACCACTACTACAGCTGAAGCCTATGACACTCATCGTCCAACTACAATGCTGTGCTCTCCTGGGAAATCTTGGTTTCTGGCATTTATGTGGATTGGATGTTATTTTTGATATGTACCCACCTAAACGTTGAAAAACAAGGCATGTTTCATGACAATGGCGCTCCCAGATGGCAACAGCCTCCCCCATTGGAACACTTGCACCCCACCACACCACAAAAAACGGTTCAAGAACGATTCTAGGAATGCGACAGAGAGCCCAAGGTTTTGACCCGGCCTCCAAACTGCCAGATCCCAGTACAATAAAGCATTTACAGGATGCCCAGAACAAGCCTGCTTCTCTGAGACTCCACTCTGAAACCAGCAGGAGGCAAATGATCCACTTCTAATGTCCTGGTGCTTTTTCACACATGCCCATGTCTCAATCAGTTGCAGCTGTTTTAGTAGCACAAGGTGGACTTGCACCACACTGGGCAGGTGGTTTTAAGTTTAAGGATGACTGATGTAGGAAAACAGGGACTAACCTGAGCTGACTCCCAGCCACGCCCTGCTGCTTCCAAGCAGCATTAAGAGAGGCATTTTCTCTTTTTTTTTTCCCCAAGAAAAATTAAAAGGAGATTTTTTAGGAATACATATAAAGTCGATTTTCTGAACAATCGCAGGAACACCAGTTGTCAAGTCTTGAATGTGTTTTGATTTTATGTGATGAAAATTTCATGTTATTAAATAAAAATGCCAAACTAGTCCAGCAGAAGGCACAAACCAATGCTGTCACCACAAACCTGCTAATAAATGTAATATGAATCCTGCAGAGTCCCTGTTGTGATATTAGACTGTCAGCCTGGTTATTGTGGAGACAGTGCTGCAGATGACTGTAGAGGGACTCTGGCTTTGCCTTAAGAAAAGTGTAAAATGTCAGCCCCTTATCAATAATGCAGCACACCAAAAACAGTGGGGAGTAAGAAAATGGAACCCACTGTTAGAGACAGTTACCTAGTGCTTCATCATTATTCACATAATTGTATAACAAATACTTCATCAAAATCTACTTGGAGTAATTACCAGCAATGCAAATGTTTCCATTCTAATCCTAGTGCACAACCAAAACAAACCCATATGATGAGCTTTAATGTGCCATATCTTGTCACGCTGATCACCAGTGAAACAAATTTAATGTCTATTACAATTTTTTTTTCTTTTTAAAAATGGTGGTTCATCTTATAAAAATGATTTATTTCCCTGCTCTCTTACTGCCTGTCTTGTTAATGCATGATCACTGTGGTTAATGAGACAGGTCTCAGTGCATGGGGACTGACAGTTTCAGAGACTGCACTGCTAGTTGGGTGAACACAACTGACACCCTCATTCATCATGCATCCACGGGGTGCTGCTTGCTCTCCTAGTCTATCCACGCTGCGCTTCTCTCCCCTTGTCTTAGTCGAGTCTCGAGTTGCACCCTCAGATGATAATTATTAAGACATTATACTGATGACAATAGCAGTGCTTTTTTTCTCTGTAAAAGAGACAGGGAGTCAGCTTCTACGTGCTGGGATGATTATAACTGTGAAAGAGGGTTGGCGTTCGTTGTCGAGGTTGCAGCTGCACGATTTCCAAGAATAGATGTAAATACCAACTGTACAGTAGTGTACCTGTTTGTTACTGCTGGCAGCCAGTAGCTAATTGTGAACTAGCCAGAAAATCAAAAGCTGACTTGTCAAATATGCTTTTTTTTTTTTTTTTTTTTTTTTTAAGAATCTGTGATAATACTTTATATAAAATGAATATGAAGATGTTTTTCCCCACATTTTTGTAACCAAATAAATGAAAACAAGTCTACATTCTTTTGTGCTGTGCTTCATCGGTGTTTAAAATATGTTACCTGACCTGAAGCAATAATATAAAAGTGCAATTATGAAAGCATTATTAATCTCGCTAATCCCGATGGCGTGCCATGGTGCAATTTTAAAATGTAAGAGATGTAATTAGCCCACATATACCATAATTACTGAAGTCTTGACTAAAATTTGTAAGCTTGCATATTGCAGTATCTCTGAGATTTACTCTATTAAACTTTGATGCTTGGGAAAAATCGAATGAAAATAGCAAATAGGTGAATCCCAGTTTTGTGCGTTTGTCTGCAGCAGCAGCTGCAGTCCTTGAATGTCACTGTTCACAATCATTGTTTGCATAGGGAGGTTCTCTGTACATGTAAGTCAGCTTATCCCCATAGAGCAATGGGGCAGAAAGGATATACAGCATGGGGATGTTTTTACTGAGGTCTGTCTGTCAACACACTGGTGCCTGAATGGGTCTGAATAATCCATATCTTTAAGAGTCCACTTGGCTATCACAGGGTCTGTCTTAACAGCAGGAGGGTCGTTTGAGGATTGGGGCTCCAGCTTCCCATGGAAAAAAGGCTTTCTTGTGAAGAGGTGGCTCATTAATGTGTATTTTTGTGGCAAATTGTGCATGTTGTAGTAGCCAACATGTATATTGCCTCTAAAGAAATGAATTAATCGGCTGGTTATACTCTCAGGATGTTAATGTAATATCGCTACAATTAATGCCATTATCTGTAGACGTGAACTCGATTCTTATAGATAAATTGGAAAACCTACATGGATAATGTGCTGTAAAATGTTTGTGGGAGCGCTCCAGACACCTTGGTTTTCATTGATCTAACACTTCAGGGCACAGACCTAAAATCTAAGGTTTCTGCTTCTCTCTCCATTGCTGACGGGATTTTCCTTTTGGAAAAACATCCAAATTTATAATAACAGGCAAAGCAGATTTTGATCTTTTCAAGAGTACCTTCCTTCGTGACATTCCTCCATTTTATACATCAGATTATATTGGCAAGACACCAGAAAAATGCAATTTCCCTGCAATTTCACTCCTTATCTCACAATATTATTTTGCTTTCAGGTCTAATAGAAATACAATTATATTTGTAGTGCAGAATTGTGGGCTGCTCCCTGATCTTCTGTTTGAGCTGTGTAGAGATTCCTTCAGCGTGCTGCGGTAAATACAGACCGAAATAAAAACAGTCAAGGCCACGTTTACTTCTTGTCTTAACTGAACAATAGGCAATTTCTCCAGCCTTCTTACAAGTGCTGCCTATTGAGTAAAAGCCAGCTGTGTTTACATATTTGCGTGCCAAATAGATTCATGCCTGCTTGCATCTGTGGTCCCCTGTGCGAGTTTGGATGTTTGTCTGTAGACACTTTTCTTATCCAAAAGATGGAAATTGTGACAGTGTGACAGAATAACCTCGGGTAGGCAGGATGCAACTGACGCTACACTGAACAGCACCACAGGTATCTCTGCCAACACAACGGCAACAGAACACTACAGCCTCCAGTCAACATTGCAGTTTGCCTTGCTACTCATCGGGGGTTTAATATTCAATTATGAGGGTCCTCCAGTTCAAGCTGTGCTGGATGGCTTATGGAAAAGCCTCGCTGATTGATGAGTGGGCATCTTAGCTAAATAAGCTCTCAGTTTGCCCCTGAAGGAGAAAAGAAACAAGACAGATGGCTTGTGGGGGTGTTTTTAACTGACGTGGCAGAGTTTTTTTGTAGCTTTGCCTTATTGGTGAATATGTGCGGTAACAGAAGCCTTATCGCCAGTGTCCAAACAGATCAAGCCTTAAGTGAAGTCATAAAGTGCTTTCCTTTAAAATACTGGTTTTGATGACTAGTTCTTTAAACCAAAAAATATCAAACAATGCGTATTTGAAAAATGAATCTTGGAAGGTTCAAAAGTTGAAAGACGTTTTGTTTTTTCTAAATGCTTGCCGAAGGGTACCGTGACAGTGTCATCCCACTGCCTTTCTGTTTTAGAACTGTGACAGCCTGTCAAACTGTCATATCCAGCTGAGTCCGAGGATGTGTAGGTCTAGCAGTGTAGTGCTGACAAACAAGCAGACAGAAAAAGTGGTAGAAAGGGAGAGAGATACAGGCGGTTGAGCATTTGCTTAGGCACACAGAGGGGTGAGTAGCTTCTCCTCTGTCATCTCATGGCAGATCACATTCCTCAGCAGTCAGGTATTTGGACCTTGCCAGTGGGCTGTTTTGTTGGCTGAAAGCTGGACCAAGCTGTCAGTCAGATTAGCACTGTGAGCCACTGGTGGGAGCGCAGTCCTATCCTCAGGGGCACAGCCATTTCAAAGATCTGTAAATCCCCAGCACTGAGCATTCACACACAAACACACATGGGCGTGCGCAACCCCCACCCAAGAAATGAGGGACGAGATCAAGCCAGGTCACGGGAGGCTCTTTCCAAATAAAGTGTTCTTTCGGGAGACTGCTGCCTTCTCCGTGCCCTTCATGCACATGTGCATGCATTTATCCTCAAACACCCACACAGTCACACACATACGCACACACACATTCTCCCTCCTGCCTCCTCCAAATGGGGACAGCAAAAGCTCTGGCACATGGTTGGCTATCCAGTATCTATGGCTTTCACACTCTAGTCATTATGTACTGTAGCCAGTATGTTATTGCCTCCATATAAAAACGCATTAACGTGAAGTGTGATCTGGTAAAAGCCTTCGTAATATTTCATATCAAGGATATTCTTGGAGTATACAAACTAAAAATTTACTGGGCAGACAAAACTGGATCATGAAGCGGCAAATTGATTTTTCCCCACTTTTTGCACTGATGACAGTCACAATATGCAGTCAAGCTGAATGGACTAAATACATTTGTATAAGGTCTTTTAACCCATGTTGTGCCAGCATGGCCTGACAGTGGTTCTTGTGATGTCAGGAATGTTTTCCCTTTTCAGTATTTCACTCTAAATGTTAAGTGGGAAGGAAAGTTCAAAGCAGTCATCGTATGTGTTGTGCATTCAGAAGAACATAGTGCTGCTTTTCCGATTTCAGAGTGAAGCTCCAGAGTAGGCATACTGCACGTAGATGTAGCGCGGCCTAAATGCACTGGAATGACACTTTTTATTTTTTCATGTGAGGAAACAGAATATCTGCAAAAAGCATAATTGAATTTCAGTCATCGCTAAAACTTCATTCATGCGTAAGACCCAATAATGAATCACTGAATGGTCAAAGGTTTCATATTGACATTTAAAGCCTCATTGATTAATTCAGGGCATCCACTCATGCCTCGAGTAACCTTGCATGCAAGAAAACATTCTGCCGTAAAAGCTGTTGGTAGCTGATGACTGCCTTCAAACAACACAGGATTCAATCGTTTTTTCTTTAGTTTCTGTATTAAGATGAAAAGGCAGCCAAAGTTTAGCGGTCCCATCTTTAATGGTAAAAATTAACTAATAAAAAGGAAGTAAAACTAGGATCTGTGGCGTTTTTTTTCTCCTTCATTCACACGAACAGTCTGTTTAAAAAGTGGCCATTTCTAAAAAGTAGAACTGAACTGAACTTTAACATTCTTCCTTTGGTCCCCCCCTGCTCTGTTGAACTTACTGTTTTTTCCTCTTTATTTAATCTCAACCTTTCGATACCCTTTGATAGAGCTGGTTGCTGATTTTGATGTCATGTCTGTCTCACTGTCACACCAGAGATTAAGTGACAAGGAGACCATCTTATAGGGAGATAATTGAACTGTAGCGAGAACAGTGATGTGAGGGGGCCATATAGTGCCTGATAAAGATGGTCAGACAGGCAGATATGGAGATGAGGGTGGAAGACAGATGAATTTATCATCCATTTATAAAGTTAATCTGACGTTTTGTCATGTGCTTACATGGCCTTAGAGAGGAACCGCAACTCAGCCGTATACACGCTCGAGCAAGCATTGCTGATGTGCTTTGATAGTTAAATAACACTACACGTCTATACGCGCTCCTCTGCTGCTTTCCTTTATCTCAGACCTGGGATCAGCCATAAATACAAAGTGGTTCCCATCTTCCGGTCTTGTATGTCGTAAGGGTTTGGATGTGTTTACTTCCCAGGAGATGGTTTGGAGACCACTGTTTATCCTCTGAGACCACTGCTATGCAGCTCCATTTATGGCAGGGCCCTCTGTGAGGTTGTGTTTCTGTCTCTCAGTGAACAAAAGCTCTATATACTCATCTTCTGGCGTTTCTCTTGGGCTTGCTCATCTTGCTGTGAATGCAGGTGAACCGGTCTGTGCAAAGTGTTCATACACTCCTCTGTTATAAACCTTTAGTCTACCGATTTTTCAGTAGCAAGAAAATCCGTTTTTGATTATTAGTAAGCAATGTTCTGTTGGAAGCGCCACATAAAGAAAAGGTGAACAGTGGATGCAAGTTGGACATGCATGCATGTTGTGTGTAGATAAAGTTTACCTGGGCCTTACTAGATCTTTTTTTTATATCCAGTACTTTTTATGTCTTCAAATTCTTTGATATTTTCAGTTTTATATGATTTTTAGGTTTGTTTAACACTTCACTTCCTCTACAGATTCTGGCTGTTTTTAATGTATTTAGAACACATATAGTAAAATTTCAACATATGCCAGTATGTGAAATTCAATCAGACTGTGATTCTTATCATCTTGATTATTATCGTTCAGTATTACTGTTCATGCACAGAGCCAGCTAAATGACTCGATCATGCTCCTCAATGTTATCAACCAACTCCCCGTTGAGTGTTTTTAGTAGAGGAAGATTGCATGACCGAGGTGACACGTACTGCATTTAGAGCAGGAAGGTGAAGTTACGCATAACTAAGTAATCCAACACAGTGGCAGAGATGTTGATGTTGTGATGCTCAGCAGCAAGCCGCTTGCGGTAATCTCAATCTATCCAAATTGTGTTTAACCAAAGGAGAAAAAACAGCTGCCAGTCATTCTTAACACAGGCACTTAGCTGTGCTAGCAAATAAAAAGGTTATGTCTCAACTTCTTCTTCTTAATTCCACACTTGCAGTTTATCCCTTCCCAAGAAACACAACAGCTTTGTAAAGTGTCTTTTTTTTAGCTTCATATTTAAATCCCTTAAAGAAAACTATTATGCAGAAAGAGATTTTCTGCTGATAGTGAAGAGCAATGACTTGGAATGAACCTTTAGTTTAGCTACGCTGTATAAAGCATCATCTAATTTTTATCCATCTTCAATGAACGTGAATTTGTGAATACCGCATATGTAAATGTCAACATACACTCCATCTCCAGGCACATGAAAAGCTATTCGTTTTTAATTGTTCTTGATCACAGCCGTCCTCTTACTTTGCTATTCAATAGCAGTACTACATGTATTAATGATCACATACTTTATTCATGGATTTCGGTTGGGTGTACAGGCTGCAGTAGTTTGCATTGAAGATGACAGCGACCTCTGGCCGTCCTCTGTCGCCACTTGTTTTACTTATAAAAAGCAGCGGGTGATCTGGGTGGGTAGGGCTTTGCTGAATTCACTATGATGAATTACTCCTAACCTCTCACTGTCTTCCCGACCTCTGCTGCCAAAGTGCAATGTAAGGATTTCCATGTACATGCATGCATACGCTTACACGGTACTTCCTCCCGCTCCTCTCTCTCCTTCTCTCTTTCTGTCTTCTCCTCCCGTCTGTCATTCCCAATTACTGCGTGCGTCTCTGTCTTATTCAGATTTATTCGATACACATACACACACCCTGGCTACAAATATGATCTAAATCTTTCCTTTGTAGTTTGTAATCATCTCCTCGCAGGCCATCTTCGTTCTTCGCACGTCGCTGCCAGTTTCCAGCTAGATTATCCGTTACTCGTCTGCTGTGTTGATGAGAATGTTAATTTTTAGGTTTGTAGATTGAAGAAATCATTTGACACCAGCATGCGGTGTTAAATTAGAAGGTCACACTTTTTTGTTTGTTTGTCTGTTTGTTTTTTCAGAGACCCTTTTAATTGCTTAACTGAATCAACTATTTCACCTGGCAGAACAACAAATGACCAATCAGCCATATTTAACTAACACACATCTGAATAACCAGGGAGAGGGGCTGGTGGCTCGAATCAACCTGTGTTTTAAATGTATATTAACAAAGTGGTGGCTTGTGTTGTATGGTTTTGTAGAATATTGAAAAGTGAAAAACTTGAAATTTGTTTAGTCTGCATACCACTTAAGCAAATAATTAATCTTGCATGGTTATAGTTGCATAAATCCATCCACCCATTCATTTTCTTAAGTACCAGTTTGGGTTCATGGAGGGAGGCTGGAGCCTATCTCATCTGTCATAAGGCAAAGGGTAGGGTACACCCTGGATGGGTTGCCAGTCTCTTGTACTGCTAAATGGGGACAAAGATTTTTCACATCATCAAAAATGGAATAAATGCAGTGAGTCACAAGAAAAAGAAAAAAACTTCACTAGTGAACGTGCTGCGATACCTCCACCTCAGCGTGTTGATGAGTATGGCAGTAAGAGTGGATAATGGAAGTACTTTGTGTTGTTATCCTGAAATACACATCACTTTTTTTTAATACAGCTGTCACTGCCATAGTAAAATCAACTATGTTCCAATTAAAAGTGTTTAAAGTGACTAATGTTATGTAAATGCTTAAGCTAATGTATTTTACTAATATTATATCACATAGTTGTAATGTAAATTATTCAGCAAGCATCCTGATATTTCAGAATGAGTCCCGTCGATAAAATAAAATGTTAACATTTTACACAAACAGTCAGCCACCACCATGTCAGTGATTAAAGTAACTTTTAATAAAGGGGTTCAGGTTAAAGTTTGTGGGGTAACATTGTTGGAGTTCTTTTGGTTTCTTTTTTGCCATCGTATCAGATTGGATATTGAGAATCCTGTAATTCTACTGTTGGTACTGCCACTAGATATCTGTTGGCACTGATACTTACAACACAATCTAAGACACTGTAAGACACTTGAAAGTGCTGAAGGCCGTATATGTGAGCCACAGGTTCATATGGTCATGAGTCAGATACAGTAACTCCATAAAACTCAATAGTACTCAAGGGCTGTAATACTCAGCTTATCACATTTATTTTAAGAAAGCTCTAGTTCTGAAAAGGCGTTGACCTTTTGAACAAAAAAAAACTACAGTGAAGTCAATGAAAAGTGTAGATGTACAAAAGTTTATTGCACAATACTGGATATAAAACTCAAGAAACTTTAGAACTCTGATTTATTTGAGTAATTTAAGCACAATGTACTTAAAAAAAAAGGTTCTGGAGGATCTAGTGCTTCTAGTATCATTGCCCTTTTCCACCACGACCACTGGGTTTTTCACACGGAAAATAAAGACTTACTGTTACATCATGGCTTTTTCAGATCCTTTGGTTAAATTCCTCAGCTGAAGAGAGAGGAAACCTATCCTTAGAAAACCCCAACAAAAGCAAACTCGCATAACCCAACACAATCTGAGATTCCTGGGAATAGGCCGGCAGCCCATTCTCCCCAACACATCTCCACCACAACCCCCGGCATTCTGCGGCTGTGTTTAGGATGTGATCTAAGATTGAAAACACACACGTTTTAATTCTGCCAGTTTGTTTGTCTGTTTGGTTATCACAGAAATGCTGTGAAACATATGAATAGGTCCTGGGTGTTGTCACTCTTTCATATGTGCTGAGATGTGAAACCATAGTGCTGCTGATTGTGTTTGAATGGGTCGAGATAATGAACTAGACGCTTTATGTAAAAATTTTATCACAGCACCACTGCCTGTGTGACTTCATAATCGCACCCTTAACGCATTCACTTTTGAGTTAAGAGACCCAAGTGGATTGGTTAAAGGCTATTTTCTTTGTGATATTCTTTGATATCCCAGTAGATTTTATAGTCCCGTTCTTCTCTCTCCTGCAGGCAGAGAGAAGAAAAGGTTTGGATTTTCTTTTTCCCAAACATTGCCCCAAGTACTTTGAACTGATTTCTTTTTTTCTTTTCTTTTTTTCAAAAGAAGGCTGTCTAAGCAGATCTAAGACACTTTTTACTCTGTTTTAATGAACATTACATCACCAACTGACAGGTTTGTACTTATGTGACTGCCTCATTATTCTGGTCCTATCCTGGCATTCTTGGTTGTAACACAGTTACATTTATTTTGTAAAGCTTGGATAAATTGCAATTATAACACATTTTTCATTGATTGGTCAGTCAAAGGTGCTTAAATATCATTTATTCGCTTACTTATTATTTTGTATGTATGCTAATGTGGTTATAACCCAACATTCACATACAACAGCAACAATAAACTGTAAGAACACAATGATCCTCCTAATAGTGCATCAAGCCAGTAGTTATTCTGGACAGGGAATCTAATCTCCTCAGAATGACAGCGTTTTTAAGCGATGTCGACAGCATATTGAGCCTTAGTTTCTCTTGTCCTTCCCAAGGGATCTTGCCTGTGCCTTCAAATCGAGCGTGGCATATAGTATTTCTGCCTTGTAATTAGATCCTTGCTACTTTGCATGTTAACTGTGGGACAGAAGCAGTGTGATGGTGAAACATTTGTCATGGAATCACAAGGCTTCACTTGTGAGGCGCCATGTATAAAGACAACTTCCATTTCTTTTCCCAGTGGTCATACTGCATTAGTGCTTTTGCAGCTGACTAATATTTGCTCCCTGGGAGTTATTATGTATCTCTTATGTATCTTATACTAAATACCGCTGTCCAATCCCAAGAGTGGAAAACCAGAGCAGACAGCAAAAACGCAACATTTGAACCTCTGGCAGAATAGAGATGTTCGGTCAGTTGGTTAATCAATCAGCCAATTAAAATGAACTCTGAACATTTAAAAAGGCATCTGTGTTAAAACAGTTTGTGCTGTTATGTTATTTAAAGCATCAGGGAGCCTTCCACTGCATTGCTTGCTAGTTAGATTTTGTTACCTTTTAAATAAAGACAGGCAGACTCTTTCTCCTGTTTCATCGTCTGACTCGTCTTATGCAAGGCAACCAATTCTCTACTAATGTCAGAGAATTGATTGTTCATGTTGAACCATGTTTTTGGGGGTTATTTTTAATGTTGACTTTACTTTAAATTAATTAGCAAAAGAGCAGCATTTTGTACCAGACACCACGCCAGGAGCTAGGAATCAATTTGACTAAATTAATTAACTTTGGAAAAGCGATTAACTAAAAGTGCTCACATTTAAGAGCAGTATTCCCCCGCGTAAACACACTGATCATTTCCTTTGCTATATAGCTTTTCAAAGGCTTCAACCAGCTGACCATAAGTAATGCTTGATAATAAGACTAAAACTAAAAATGAGGAAAGAAACAGTACCTGACTTCAGATGCTATAGAGGCAAAAGATGAGTAGCCCATGTGCTTAATGTGTGTTTTCTATTAAAGTTATGTTGTATATCCCTATGGGGCAAAATTAGTAACTTTTTGCAAATAATTTAAAAGCTCGATCATTATGAATAGAGTCCGACTGATATAGGAACGTTGAGAATAATATCAAAATTTGGTGACTTAAAAATCCAATACATAGCAACCAATATTTTGTCTTTCAAACACAAAAAACATAAACAAATTTTGCTAAAATTTGCTATGTGTAGTTTTATTATCACAATAATGGATTACTGTTTTACACTCTCTCCGAGTGCTTCAATAAGCTGGTTGTTGTGTTTGTGGCGTTCGAAACGTGTTGTTAGCAGGTAAGTTGCCGAGTGGTGGAAAAAACATGAACATTTATAGCATGTTTTTAGGGTGTTTTTCCCCATCGTTTTGTTAGTTTTTCATTTTTTATTTATCAGCATTCATAAACACCAATGCAGATGCATCAGCAAATATCTAATATAAAAAAATGGCTAACTATTATATCAGTCAGGCTCAAATTATGAATCAGTCTTTCATAATTACTACTGACTGTGAAGCACTATGGTCAACACTGTTGTTTTAATATGTGCTATATAAAAATTTTTTGATTTGATTTGATAATTAATCTATGTTCCAAAGTGTTCAGTGAGATGCTACATTTTGTATTTAAATTATACCGTTTGCAAACCTTGACATACACTTTTATCATCTTATGTATGAATAAGTCAAACCATTATACACTTGAAGGTTTTACATTGTCTAGTCTACAATAAAGCTTGGGTTTAGGTTTAGGTTTAGGTTTCTAAAACATAGCAGTTTGTGTCATTAAGTATTTTAAAACATTTTAACATGTTAGTATCCATACAACCTACTGCTGCAATTACATTTTTTAAGTGGTTCAAAGATATTTTCAATTTATTCAACACATAAAAAAATGTGGTAGCTTTTGTATCTCCTTCATAAGACATTATACTGCTTAAATGGAAGAAGAAATTTGACCTTTAAGCTGCCTTTAAGCTCTTACTTCCTTTGGCTTCGAAGAACATGTGCTGGTGAAATGTCATGTTACTATATATTTTTCTTTATGTTTTTCTTAGTAGGTGAGACCATGGGCAACATTTTTCACATTTTCCTTCATAGCTCAGTGACACAGACTTGACATATGCTATAAGTCAAGAACAGTTTCTGACTTAACTTATGTTAGTATAGCATATGGCTGTTAACTGATGTTAAAATATTACAAGATCCTAACAGAACAATACAATGAGATGTCAAGGTCATATTTATACATGTATTTAAATGGAAGAGAAGCAAAATCTATTTATTTATATGGCATAATGTGTGATACAATATGTCTTAACACATATAAAACACACTATTTTGCACAAAAAGATGTATTTTTTCATTTTAAATTATGTAATTTTCACATTCATCTAAACTTTAGGCAGCAGAATAAAAATATGGTATATCCAAAAAGTAGCTTTCTTCTATTGGAATCAGTTTTGTCCTTGAAATTTTTTTCAGCTGTGAAGTTATTCTGCACATCTTTGATATCTTTATTGGGAGAATGTTAATAATCATGTGCAGAGTGAGTGTAATCATTCTACCTGGTTTCAGCTTTGAGCAATCAAGTGTGTTGCAACTGAAACTGTCTCTCTTTTAATGTTTGACTCATTTTTGCAGGATTTATTACATTTCTTTGTATTTATATATTTGTGTCGTAAATGAGTCTTGATTAATTACTAAATATTGCAGTGAAAGTGAAAGGGGTATGTTGGGGATTAATTGCATTTAGCCAGCTGTATTCATTCTTTACTGAATTTTTATCACTTTAATAAAAGAAAACACCTTAAGCAAAAAAGATGAATCAATTTGCGTGGATCAAAACACCTTTCCCTCCTACTATATGCCTAACAGCTTGATGTTTTTCGCAGCTTTCCTCTCCATATGAAAATTTGATGTTATATTAAGATAATACTGTCACACATTTCCTCACTGGCCTGTTTTTAAGGCATCTTTTCTTCTATTTCTTTTTTTTTTTTGCCTCTGTGTCTAGCAGTGACAGCTTCAAATATCCTCTGATGTGGGGAGTTACTTTTATTCTTGAATTAGGGCCGTGTTTTTATGTTTGCCAAGAAGTAGGCCTATTCTCCACCTCTCACTCTGAACTTTGCTGACAAGGGAGATGCTAATAATTAATGGCGTTTTTGAAATCTCTTTTAAGATTCTCTAGGAAACTGCACAAGGGCGGGAAAGGAAGTACATAAAATGGCTTGGAGCGTGCAGCAAAAACAAAAAAATCAGCCACAGTCAGATGGGAGTTTTTTTTTAAATCTAGAGAAACAAATTGCAGTGTCTCTCTTGCTCGCAGACATACAGAGACACACCACAAACATATGTGACCCATTTTGGGTTCCACTTCATAAAGTGGGCAGCCATATAGTTATTATTGTTATTATTAGTTCATGTAGTCAGTTCACTTTGTACTATTTGTGACATAAGGTTGCAAGCCTGCATTTATACTAGTGTGTGATATGAAAAGCTTAGAATTAATAAATCATGAAAGGTACTATTATAAATAGTACTAATAATATAAATAATATATAAATTAGACAAAAAGTCTACTTAAAATATCTGTAGATTTTGAGTGGATGGTTACTTGTTGATTGCCTCTTTAGGACCTTTTCCCATATATTTTACATACAACATATTTTCAAGGCAACATACTTTAAATAAGAAATTACTAGAACAAGGAAAAACCCTCAGATACTTGGCAATATGAGGAAATAGAGTGGAAGTAGACACCTAAGAGCCTGCAAGACAGAAGAGGGATGAAACAGATGGAGAAGGAGATGAACAGGAACAACTGTGATAGGAAGACAGATGGGGGTGTTGAGGAGTAAGGGACCGTTTGGCACCCAGTGGGTGCCCCCATAAAACCAGTGCCCTTTGCTGCTGTTACAGTGTGTACGCACGCATAGAAATGTAAAGCTGTGGCCTTTTTTCTCTAAAGAAGAGGTCTGTTTCATAATGGATTTCTCAGGACATGACTCCTGCCACCCAGACTGTATTGAATTTCACCAGCAACAGCAGCTCCTACAGCACTGCTATTTAATACTGCAGGAGACTGCACCATAAAATGGAGAGTTTTTATTTATTTCTCTCTATTATTTATTTTATTTACCTGCCATGGGTAAGGTGATTATGCTTCTGTTTAGCGCACACAGTAGTTTGCATTTTAATGCATTTACTCTGTACATTTGTGTATGTGTGCGGTCTCTGAGAAAATAAACTATTCACGGCTAATGATCACTCCAAAATGTAGTTTGATGGGTTGAAAAATTCAGTTGAAAAAAATCCTGCAATGCAGAGAAAATAGTTCAATCAAATTGAATAACTGTAGAAAATAAATTCATAATAAATTCATTGTCTGTCTAATGTCGCTTAGGATACTTTACTTGGACGTAACAGTGAGTGATTTCTGTGCATATTTGAAATGACAACTACTGTAGAGTCACTCCGTAGTCAGCTAAATGCCTCCACAGCTGCTGCCATCATGAAACCTACAGCAGGTTGAACAAAGCTTTTAAATTTGCACCTAATGGTGAGGCATCTCAACATTTTTAGCTCATCTGGCCAGAGGACTGATGAGCTTGAATCTGTCCATCTACCCATCCATCCCACCAGTTCACAGTAATGGCTACACTAAAGTACTGATCAGATGATCATCCCATAGAGCTTCATCCAAATTGCACCCAAGGTCAAACTCAAATGTGTCATTTTCCATTTTCACATGAATTGTTACTCCTCTTAGATTACTGGATGGTTGGATGGATGGATGGGTGAACTGGTACTTATATAGCACTTTTCTGCTCTAACTGAGCACTCAAACCACTTTTTTAAGCCTCATTTATCCAATTAGACACACATCCATACTAGTACTTTTTTTAATATCTAATTGTTTTACCTAATATTCACTCACACACATGTCGGAGGCAACTTGGGGTTCAGTATCTTGCCCAAGGATACATCGACATGCAGACTTGAGGTGCCGGGTAATCAATATCCAAACTTCTGATTGGTAGACAGCCCACCTTACCTTTTGAGCCACAGCTTCCAGAGCCCTAAAGACCTTTTATTTTTCACATTTTAGCAAAATTTGTCCTGGATATGAATGTTTGCAAGCATCCCTGACTTCTCAGTGGATTTAAATTCACATTAGTTTGTGCAGCCAACCAGTCACAAGAAAACATAACTTTCGTGCTGTACTTCAAACAACCCATCAACTGCGATAGATCATGAGCAGAATTAACTACTATGATTCTGGTTTCTTCTTTTGTGATGAATCAGGCAGACAGTTTTAAATATTTAAACAAAACTATAATACATTATCTGTGTAATTATCATGACTACACGGGGGATCAAATAAGAGGGCATAATTGCAGATGTCACAGATGTATTACTTGGGTCATAATGTATTATGTAATTAATCATTTTAGTAATGTGTTGTTAATTATTTATTTTAATGTGTTACTTACTTCTAATGAACTGCTGATGGCTCTGCCTATTTAAAGTCATCACAGCTGTTTCTCAAACCTATTCTCCAATAGTTGCCTGTTCATCTGCTTTGCCTGTAGCTACATTTAAGTGGAATTTTATCACATAACACACACATTTGTTTCAATGAGGAAGGGTAAAAGAACACCCTACGAAGACCTAAAATAAACGGCTACCATTAAGAATAGTTTATTTTATGTCACTCTCAGTAATGATGTGCATAATCACAGCTAAAATCTTGTGTGTGTTTGTGTGTGTTTTTCCAGGAAACACTAGATGGCACTATGGATATGTAATCCCTGAGAAATCTTTCTCCCTCATTCACTTTCTTGCTTTCATATACAAAAAATATTAACAAAATTTTATTGTGTCATGCAAACAGACAGATTACAAAAGATTTTAATGCTTTGAAGAGGAAAATGGATTATTTAACCGTTTGTGTGCATTTGTGGCTGTAATCTTGGGGTAAACGCCTGTTTTTGTTTTCAGTGCAGGACCTGAACTTGCGCAGGACTTTCAAGTAGCAGTGCATGCACTTAATTAATGGAGTTACTACAACCATTCAAGGAAGAGCTGCAGGACTCTTATAAACATGTTTGTGCCTGTATACATGAGAGGATGAGATTAACGAAAAGAAGGTTGTATAGCTGTTTTTGTGGCGAGGGGGTGCTGTGTATGTAGGGGAATAAATTAGTGTGTGTGGAGTGTTTGCTGTAACTAATCGTGAGCATATATACAGAGTGTTCCTCTCTTAACAGCTCTGTGCATTTCATGTCGTGTACTTAAATCTGTTCCATATTTGGGATTAGCCTACCATTCATTTACCTCTGTTCTCCTTATATATATATTTGCATGTATACATTTCATTTTGATTCCTAAACTCCTCAGTCTTTCTTCTTTTCTTCTTTCATTTTTTTCCCCCTCTCACTTCCTTCTTCTCTCTCCATATTGGTCCCCTCAATAAAAATCAATGCGATCTAGCTAACCCTGTCTAGAGGCAGCTTTAAGTATCGTGGCGTCAATATGCCAGAAAACGGTGCCTGCCCAAGATGTTACTGCTCTAGTGGAGAACTATGCGCTTCAATATAATTTCAGAAAAATGTATCTTCTGTGAAATAATGGATTTTTTTTTAATGTTATATTAGTTAATGCTGACACATACTCTGTGGTCAACATTTTGATATACAAAGCCAGCCAGTAGCATGTTTCGGGCAAATCTCAAACTGTGTGACTTTGTACATGTAAAGTGTGTAATTCCTACTGATGTATGACCATCATGCTGACAATATAGGGTCAAAACTGCCGTTACGCTGGCCTAGGGTCACTTAAACAGTGTGCCTGAAAGTCCTGTGACATCATTTGTATGCGTCAGCAATGCCACAACAAAAGAGGCCTACCTGCGGCTCCGTGCTTTTTGTCAGAATGGGGGACCGCAGTGTTTTATGTAGCCATTTCCCTCATTGCAAGGTTTCAAAAATGGCAGTGATGACTTTCATGAAGGAGATCCTCTTATGAGTCATTGAGTGACCAGATGCTACCACCTAATGGAAAACCCAAAAAACCAAGTCAAGCCGTGCCAAGTAGGTACTAGTGGAAAAGGGCTATTAGAAATGTGTCAGCGTGAAGGCAAATGTTTGCTTCATACTTTTTAAAGTTCTTCTACTGTTTGGCTAGTAATTAGGGATTGCAGACAAGTCATGTCTTGGATATAAGTATTTTAGTCTTGTTAAACATGTAGCATGTGACCTGCCATCAAGACAACAGATTGAAAAGCACTAAACCCAATTCCCACAATAACTGTCACGCAATATTAACTCGACAGAACTCATCCAAATTAGTTGTATTTTCTGTTCGATGAAAGATAAAGGAAGAATACAGCATCAAAAATAGTTGGGAATTGAAAGCGATTGAAGTGTTTGAAGCTTCAGCGCCACAAACTTGATAAAGTACTTGCAGCAGTATATTTCAACTGACTTATTCAAGCAAAAAATAGTGTGCAGAGGCAGCAAATGCTCTAACCAAAGAACTAAAGATTGCAAAAGTTGTTATGGGTGACCAATACTTTTCTCAGGATGAAACATTCTTTCAACTTTAACCAGAACTGCAGATCCACATCTATGGCGTAAAGTTTCATTCAATAATCTGAAAAGACTGAATTATACAATTGACATACAGATCTTAAAATCCTCTCTGTGCAGTCAGTATCTGTTCCTATCAGGTTATTACTAGGGGCAGCTGTACAGGCTGAATGTGGCCTTATTTTGCATTTGAGTTTAGATAATCTGTCATGTTTGGCTAAATATTGTGCAGCTCTTTCAGATTCAGTCCGGACTACTTTCTCAACAGCTGTGAAACTTTCTCTAAACAGCCATAGGTTTCAAAGAATGTAGACTCCTGACCTTTCTCTAGCATCACTTATTGAATGGATGGCCTATGCGTGTTATTATTTTAACAGTTCATTATTAGGGTTTTCAACACTGTAGAATATTCATCATTAACCATGTGCCAAATAGAAATATGCACTGGTTTTTACTTGTTACTTAGATATAACCACA
This sequence comes from Pundamilia nyererei, assembly GCF_000239375.1. Classification (NCBI taxonomy): domain Eukaryota; kingdom Metazoa; phylum Chordata; class Actinopteri; order Cichliformes; family Cichlidae; genus Pundamilia; species Pundamilia nyererei. The sequence continues at coordinate 5,329,703 of NW_005187409.1, read as the reverse complement.
ACACACAGTTTAGTTTAATTATATAACCTTGAGGATTTCTCATAATGTAAAACCTACAGTATACATACGAGTGGAATCAATGTGCCACCAAACATTACTGGAGACCTCAGCCAGAAATTAGTTACAGTGTTTTGTTATTTACAATATGTTGTTCATATTTTTTGATTGACTCGCAGCTTTTCTACATGCTTAACATGTTGGGATTTGCCTCTTAGTGACCTTTTCTCAAACAGAGCTAACAAATCAATCGCAGAGGAAGCTCTGTTAGTTTTAAACAAGCACGCTGTTCAACTCCACTGTTTACCCACGCTAATTAGAACACTTCATTGTCAAGAGAGTTGCCTGGCAGTGTGTGTTTGTTTGTGCCTGCGTGTGTGTGTGTGTGTGTGTGTGTGTATATAGACTTATAATATTCAGTAAGCCGAACAAGGCCACAAAAACTGACACAACAAGACAAGGACGGATTATATATTCTCTCTTCTTTTTCTGTTGCCAAAAGAAAAAAATCAGTTATTGATTTTTTATTATTTTTTTTCCCAGAAAAGAGTAGTAATAGGCTTGATGGTTAAGCGGTTTATTAAGATGGCTATTAGAAAACTGCCTGAAGCAGCTGCAGACTTTAAGTTGTCTTACAGTTAAGTTGCCAGCCAAGCGATTATATAAAGATAGGGGAATTGGGGAAGGCCTTGGAGGAAAGTATGACATAGCAACTTTTCTACTCTTAACAAGGAAATATCGCCTCATATATCAGCTCGTGGAGTGCTTCAGTAGGCATGTTTTCTAACAAAAACACAGCATCCCCCAAATTAAATATATATACATTCGCTGGCCACTTCATCAGGTTGGACCATTTTTTGCCTTTAGAACTGCTTTAACTCTTAGTTGTATGGATTCAACATGGAAACATTCCTCAGAGATTCAGGATAATGTTGATATCATAGCAGCAGGTCTTGCAGATTTTTCAGCTGCAAATCCGAACAATGCAAATCTCTCGTTCTACCCCTCTGTTGGCTTGAGATCTGGTGAGTGTTACGGCCATTTGAGTATAGTTCAAGGACCAATAGGGGGTCCATGACCGGACAATCCCAATCTGGGATTCTCCATCAATTGCGCTTAGAACTGAAGAAGCTTCTTAGATGAGAGGTGAAATGTCTTCAAGAAAACTTTAAAAAGTCCAGACGCTTTTCTTTCCAAGCTCCTCAGATGAAGGCATGTTATCATGCCCAAAGTAGTCTTCAGAGGATGGGCACACTCTGGTACTTAAAGGATGGATATGGTCAGCAACTTTTACGTAGGTTGTAGCATTTGAGCAATGCTCAGCTGCTACAAAGGAACTCATTCTGTGCCAAGAAAATATCCCCTACACCATTACGCCCCCACCAATGTGAACAAATGCACGATGGATCCATCCTTTAATTGGGTTTATATCTGCTGCATTCAGAGATGCTCTTCTGCATACCTTAGTTGTAAAGGGTAATTATTTGAATTACTGTCGTCTGCCTGTCAACAAGGCATTTTTGCCCAGATAAATGCTCCTTATATACACACACATAAAAACAGGTAAATGCACAGATACAGTGAATGTGCTGTTTTCTAATGTCTGTATCTAAAGTCCTTCACAGTTTAAAACAAATCAGTCATGTGATTCTGGTTTTAGAATTCAAATCATTTTTCTGAGAAATCTTTCTGAGCAAATCTTGCCAAATCTAAGCGCTAGAGCTCTAACATTAGATGAATGTTAGACTTTCATTCAATCTGTCTGCATGATAGATTTATTCATGGTCACACATAGCAGTTACCCCATTTTAGAATGTAAGAAATTTGATTAATCTAAATTACCCTGATTACTGTTACAGTATCCTGTACATTCATAGTCTTGGGATTTATTTTACTGCTCAAGTAAAGAAAACTATTCACAAACTGTCTTGGGGTATGCATATATTGAAAACTCTGTTTATTTCTAATACCGTTAGCTCAATTTAGCTGCTTTTTAAATAACATTATGCGTTTTCTTTTCAAAATGAACCCGTGTTAGCACCTGTGAGATTTTAGGCTTTTCTCACTCCCAACCCTGTCACAATTTGGTGTCATTTGTAAGTGTGCAGAGTTAACACTGTGATACACAAACCTAGTAGTCTTGATAATGAGACTCAAAAGAGACCCGGTGAGTCTATAAATATGTCTGTGTAGGTTCTCAGTCATCCAGGTCATGGTAGACTAAGGAGCTAGGAGGGAAAGCCACTGGACTTATTTAAGTTTCATAAAGATGTTTCAGTTAAAACCAAATGGTGGAGAGACCCAGGTATAAAACTAAATAGAAAGAGAATGAAATTTGAACCTTCTAATAATTAGAAAAGGGAAAAAAGTGGTTCCAAAATATGTCCCAAGTAACAACAACAAGTAACAATGCTGAAACCTACACAGCCACCACCCTGTTTGTTTCCTAATCCAGGTCTTTCAAGTAAGACGCAAGCCTTCATGTTGCCATAGATCCTTTATGTTACTCTTGGTGTCTTGCGTCATAGCACCGATGTCCCATTTCTTTTTCCATTGTCATTGACATATTTCCCTAAAAGACAAACCCACTATACCTTTAGGTGCTTTAAGAGTTTCTCTACAGTAGTGTGATGTGGCTGGTATGCATCGGTATTATTCATCATTAATTATTAAGGAGTAATGAAGTCAACCTTTAGAATCTGCCAGTTACAATCAAAATTTAGAATAAAAAGCACGCTTGAACAGGGAAATACATGTTCCATATATTCTTTTATGCATTATGTGGTCTATTCACAAATTAGTCTTTCATTTCAAGCTTTCAAGTTTTTGTTTGATCTGAGCCAGAGCGGGATGTCTCTGTGTCTCTTTAGTACTGACTGTGCATTTCGTTGCATGCGTTCACAACATGCTGTTTCAAACACATGTGAACTTGGACATGGGTGGGTGTAACCGCCACTTCAAAGATGCCACAGTAGTAACTATAGCTAGTCAGAAAAAGGTCTTTTTGATAATGGTTGTAAGATCCCCTGCTTAGATGTTTGGCAGCTCTCCTCATGCTGCTATGAAGGACAGTCCATTTATTCATGTCCGTTCCCAGAGCCCCAGAAGCCCGGCTCCCCAACGCTCCCTCAAAGAGCATGAAACAACGGGTATATTCTGTCACAAGAGAGTGGAGGCGAGAAAGAAAGTGTGTGTGTGAGAAAGGGTACATTAAACTTGAAGTGTAGAGGATCTTTGTGCATCCATCTAATTGAATGGCCCTAGTGTCTCTGTGCCTTTGTGTTCATTTCTTCTATGTGTTTGTGTGTGTGTGTATGCGCATGTCTGTCGTGAGCATATGTGACCCCTGACTCAAGGGGAATACCCACCAGATATTATGCCACACTGTTCACTGTAAAACTGCTCAGCACAAAGGGTCCGTTTCATGCTCAACTCTTTAGAAGCTTATACTTCAAAAATGTGACTGGGTGGGTGGTGGTTCGTGTTGTGACAGTGCTTCAGGCTTTTTGTCCTTGGTTTGACTCATGGGAACTAGGTACAGTTTTGACTTAGGAGTCTAATGTTTCTGGTTTCAGTTATATCAGTGTTAATTCCCACATTACGGACAGATACCGTATGTGTAAAGTCACTGAAGGCCATCTTGTTATTAGTTTTGACTGCTGCATGTCCCAAAGGGACGAATCCTTTTTCACCTTAGCCCTGACACTTCAACTGAAACTGTAGTCTGCTTCTTCCCACTCGGCAGATACTCTTGCATTCCTCGAGGCCACTTCAAGCCTTTTGTTAAAAAGACCATAAGTGTTCCAGCAGTCCTTAGCTTCTCAAAACAAGAGCAACAGGAACACGTATTTTAATGCTCTGTGTGCACGGGCTTTTAAGGACATCCCTGAAACAAAATTCCAAACCAGTTTACATGAAACCGTAGAACGTTTCAGCTTTGAAGCTCCACCTGAGTCACCTTTTCAATATTTGTGCTACATAATAGCCAAGGACACTGGCTTTTTCTTTTTCTTTTTTTTTTTACATAATAGCCAAGGACACTGGCGTTTAAACTCAACAATAAAAACTCAACTTTTATTGTTGAGTTTAGGCTTCCTCAGTGTTCTTCAAAGCTCAATGATTAAGAAGGCAAAACAAATCAAAGAAAGGTTTGTGAACATAGTAATATTTTTAAAGAATACACACTGTTAATTAAAGAATTAAAATTACTCCACCAATTATAATTACAAAAGTTTCGTTTATAAATAAATATGGCAAATTCGGTTTGTCCTGGTGTGTAACTTGGCCTGATTTAACATTAAAACTATGATAAAATGAAAAGGAAATCTTTCACGAGGCAGCTTTTCATACACGTTGATGCTGAAGCTTAAATTTAGTTCATATACTGGCAGAAAAGGCTTAAGCTCTACCACGTCATCCTAAAAGCTGACCTCCAACTTGCACTAACGCCACAGTTTAAATGCTGCCTGCGGCATCCTGAGAGACTGGTTCATGTTCTGCAATCTAGCCCGGATACTACACTACTGCAGTGAAAAGCTCAAATCTGTTTAAGAGGAGATCTAGCTAAATACCCACTGGGATGTTCTCTCAGACAGTTAAAAATGATGTTGAAAAGCATCAGTTAAAAATGGGCCATTGTTGTTGAATCAATGTAATGAATCGCAAGACCATAACTCAACACACCTGGGTAACAAATTATCAATTTAGATCAAATTATTCGGAGAAAATGCACATTTGTCTGTGCATACACCAAAAACCATAATCTGCTTTATAACCTTGTGTCTAGGATTAGCTGTACGCTTTCCATGACCCCATCACATTTCTTTTCTGTCGATATGTTCTCACTGCTTGGCCTTCCTGTTTTCATCTACCAAAGGGCCCTTCATACGCTGCTTTCCCGTGGATAAATTGAGAAAATGACTCTGAATTAGGCCTGGAAAATTCTCTAGTTCGAGCCTTCTGCAATGTTCTACTTTACATTGGGAGTCTCCTACTCCCTGCAACTTATCATTACTGTTCCTTTTTTTACTTTTTGGGTGCTTTTTGCCTCTGCTTTATTTATTTATTTATTTATTGTACTGAATACTGTAAATGTGTCCCACTTGTGAATCTGTTTCACACTTTGCTTTTTGCTCGAGGTGAAAGAAAATCTTGCTGTCGTGTTTTTTGGAGAAGTGCAGAAAGTGCTCATGTCTATCCCTCTACCCTAGCAACTAAGTTAGGGGATTTTTCAAGGACATGCACAACAGCATTCATATTCATGCACGGCGTTCAAATGTAAACGATTACCCAAAGGATTATGGCAGCAGTAACATTTCCTCTAACTCTGAGCTTTTAGGCCCCGTTTTCACAACACGTTTTCTTGGTTGTGCAACACATCAAAGTCAGAGCAATGGTCTTAATGCAACAATAGATCAGTGAGACAGACACTCAGACTATTTACACTTACTGCACATTCACAGTATTAGCAGTATGTACACACAGATTGGGGCAAATTTGCTTGCAACTTGAGAGAAAGGAGGACTTCACTGTATTGAGTCTTTAAAGATTGATACAACAGCTGAAGACAAACTGATGATGCAAGTATTTACTATTTTTTTTCCTTTTAGCCAGCCTGTCTTTATTGCCTCTTCCTTTTTGATGAAGGAGTCGATGCCTTACTCCAACAACCAATCAATGACAGTCAACCTGATCAAAGAGTAGGACAGATGCCTAAAACAACATCAGGCTACATATAAAATATTTAGATGGTGCAGAGGAAGACAGTGGAGGAACGAGAACAGAGCAAAAACAGGAGCTGCAGGAAGCACTGCAGAAGGAACATAGAGGGAAAGTAACAAGATGACTCCCACTCAGCAACCTCCTCCTCCTGGTGATGTGTCTGAGCTGGTATATTCGGTTTCAAAAGGCTTCTTTTACAGCCCGATTTCTCATGTTCTGTCCATCCTTTAAGTTATCTTTGGCCAAATATGACTCTTTTGTTCAGTATCTTGTTTGGTATTCATTTTTCCCTTTTTAGGTCTAGTACTGTGCTACTTTTTTAAATATTAGAGAGTTTCAGAAGATGGGAAACTACTAATTTGTCTTGCGCTGCAAAGTCTGGTTTGCACATCAAAAAAGAAGGTTTTTAGATGGTCTTTGCAAATAAAGAGCTTATTAATAATGTAGTAGAACTGAGCCAGTGTTAGTATGTTGCATTCAGGCTACACTTTCATCTGTGATGAGAAACTGTTCATCAGAGCTGTTTGCTTTAAAGCTTAGTAAATAAACAATAAGGCATTTCAAACTTTGCACTAAATTTACATGAAATTAATATTATATTTTTAAAAAAGACTTCAAAGCATTCACCATGAATGTTGTCTGTTTAAGTCGATAAGGTACATGTACTGGAGTTCTTTTCCTGTGACTGGGACTGACGTGTAGATTTTTTTCACATCTTTATTTGAGTTTCATTAGAAGCAAAGAAACTTATTTATCTGCGGTTCTTTGCAAACTGGTTATTCTAACTCAGCAGGATGTGATGAGCCATGAGCACATCTTTTGGGAGAAGAAAAAAAAAGAAAAGAAGCTGGCCGGCAAGGTGGCTGTTCAGTTTCAGCTTAATGCTTATCTGACACAGCTGTAGAGAGAGGAAGAACAGCAAGTGGTTCAAAGATGCCAGTTCAGCTGGATTATCTGCTGAATAAGTCATTGGCTGACCCAGCAAGATTATTTGCTGAACAATTGTTGCACTGCCAAAAAGGATTTGAATATCATGTTGTAATAAATGTGAATGTTCTACTTATAACATCTAAAATAGCATTTCACAGGCTTGAAACATCGTAGTACCATCATGAAATCAAATAAAACATTAGTGTTATGACATAATTGTATGGAAAAATAAATAGTCGGCCATTGCCCATGGATGCTGGAAATGTTTTGATCTCAGCAAAATATAATGGTATGGCAGAGATATTCTTGTTTGGATTCCATTGCATTAAATTTCCATTAATATTTTCTCAGCCAAATCTTGTCATGTGGTCCTCTAATCCATAATTGCAATGATTGCTATGCTACTTGCCTTGGCTGCACAAAATTTTCTAAACAACATCTAATAATTTTTTGCATCGTTGCAGGATACACGATTGATTAAACTGATGCTTCATTCAAGAGCTGATGAATGAAAATATGTTCCGCAATGATGAGGCTCCAGGCAAGGTTTCAAGAGGAAAAAAGAAGCAGCTGTTTAATATAAAGCCATTGTTGATGTCTGTTTGGGTGAAATACAAAAAAATAAGCAAAATATGCACATTTTACAGTGAAGTAAACAACACTGTTTGTGCAGCATGATTATGCTTCTTTTTGTTCCAAGCAAGTGCTGTGCACATAACCGACGTATTCTGATCTGCCTCAAAAGAAGCCTGATAGGACAGACGAGCTTGTTCTTGCGGGATGTGTTGTGACATGTGCCTGTGCAGTTACAGTCGGCTAGGCTCTGTCACGTCAAGAGTCCATGCAATGATGCACTAGATTATTGCTATACTCACTTCTGAAGGACCCTTTGGAGCTAACTAAATTTTTCCAACATACATTAATTTAATGGGGCATAACCCAAGCCTGTTATACCGACTATGTTCGTGTTATTGCTTAAAGCTAACCAAAAAACAACAAATCAACCAACAAAGTAACCAGTTAAAGCAAGAGTAACGACGATGCACAAACCGCTGTGTCAAAAACCTCTCTCATACCTCCTAACGCAGAAATGTTTAGTTATTAAAAGAGGACAGTTATCTCTTCCTTCTAATATTACCATACCTGTTGGATCAAGGTACCAGTGTCAAAGGACACATTGTGGGTATCTCTGTGATTCCAGCAGCATCTGACAGAACAAGAGAAAGTGATATCCGTGGATGAGAATGTGTTGATGACACTTTGTTTGACAGGCTGGAGTAATTCCTGATTTTTACAGCCAGTTTAGCATTAAAGCTTCTTTCCCAACTAACTTGTCAAGGTCATCCTGCTCTAAGACAGAATAACAAGTACAGCAAAGGATTTTTCACATTAGTATTAAAGATGCAAGACTTAAGTTGCTATAGTTTTTCATGAATTTAGATCAAAATAGTAATTTTACAGTATTTGATATATTCCTGTTTGTTGACGCTGTCGGGGTATTGCTCCTGATCAAATAAAAACCAGCTCAGCAACGCTGTTGTGTGATGCAGTCAGGTTAAAGGCGACACTGTCATAGGCTATTCCGCTGCTGATGATGAATTTGGCAGTGCTAACAGGTTTGGACTGTCTCAGTAACTTAAGGCTAAGTCTGCAAAGTTGGATCATCGTCAGGCAAGTCCTGCCCTTTGAGTACAGATCGTACAGAGAGCCTTGAAGCTGATAATTAAAAGTGCAACCTACTGAGGAAAAAAGTCATTAAGGTTAGAGGTTTAGTCTTATTGTGCATTCTACAGAGGGACTGAGGCCCAGCCATAGATGGCAGCCCATTATAAATGAGATTTTTATGAGCCATAAGTGCACACCGCAGTCCAAGTTTATTAAATGGATGAGTGCCTCTTTTACAATGCTAAACCTGTAATGTAATTTAATACAAATGTCAAATTGAGGGTGCCATATGTGATTGCTGCTCACTCACAAATGCTGTGCCACCTGTTCAGAAGTGCAAAAGATGAGCTGCTGACCATCAGCAATGGATTTTATTCCCACTTTAAGACAGTACTTCTTGTCTTGTATGTCCAGATACTTAATTTTTTTTTGCTATGCATCACCATAAACATCTCTTATGTTGAAAGGAAAAGCTTTGTAATCTAGTGTCTGAAGGTCATCCTTTAATATAAACGGATAGCCAGCTATCTAATTTTACAGAATTTCTTACATTCTTACATTTATTACAGCTTTCTTCTTTCTGGATGTCAGTGATTAAACTGAGGCATACCCGGTATTCATCTTGTCCGACCTGCTGAACAATACAAAACAATTTCAGATAATGTCTGTAAGTATAAATGTAGTTTCCAAAAAGTCTGTTTGTAATTTGAGAATAGGAAAAGTTACTGAAGGCAATGCAGGAAACTTTGAATAAAGCATATTTTTCCATACACCTAAATTGATGGTCATTACTCTTAAATGTAATGCAAATTACAAAATCTTGAAATACTCATATATTTAGCGTGGTTTTTACAAAGGACAGTTACTGCTGGCCTCGTGCTGGGAAATGCTGACAGTTTGCATCCTTCTGTGAATGAAGATACTAGGAAATGTGTCAGTGTTTCTTTCATGAAAGGGCTAATGTGTTGTGGTGTAGAAGCCAATGCACTTTATTATAAATATATACTTCTTCCAGAACCATTTCTGTGCTAATTACTGAGTCTTAAAATGTTTACTTCAGTATTTAAAATTGCTATTTTGAGTGCATAAATATGTTCACATGCACAAAATAAGTGATCTACAAGCAGTTACTGTCAGAAAAAGATGAATGTTAAATGCTGTGGACTCATCACTGGTTGACATATTTTTTTATTTATGAGGGAAAAAAGGACCATCAACCTTTTGATGGTCTCCTTGAGAGATAAAATGTCTTATTTTTTATGGATTTCATGTGTTGAATCCAAATATGACATTTTAAATGGCTGATTGGGTCTTTCCGGGATCTGATGTTTTACATTTGTTACATACTTAAGATCATGGTCACGTCATAAAATAATATTTCACTTTTCTTCATTAATTAATAATTCAGAAATCAGCAAAAGGTCTATATAGACGAGATTTAAAACGAAACATTACATTAGAGTAAAACAGAGTAATTCAACGTTGGTTTCTTCAAAAGCTGTGTTGAATTTATTTAGGGCTCAGGTTTGTAAAGATATCAAAACAAAACAACCGAGTAACCATCTGAAAAATAGAGCTTCAAACTTCTCAACTTTGTTAGATTTTTGCTAAAATTCTGCATTTCGGTCCTTTTTGGTACAGTTAAAACTGACCTATTAGCGTGTTATTAATCATTAAGCATCATCAAAATTACTCGAGTCTGACTACATTTACTTTGGAAATGATTGTTTAAAGAAAGAGAACTTGCCATGTTTGATTTGAGGCAAAGCATTCTAACAAAATGTAACTGCTAAACAAATAGCATGCAGAGTGTACTATAAAAGTGTAAAGCAACAATCCAAATTACAATAAAATGGAAGTCACCCAAGATATAAATGCATCATATTGATGTCTTGAGATTTGTGTAACACCAGTTTCACCACATTTCACGTTTGTCAAATAATCCAGATGCTCTCTTCAGCAATATGGACACTGTCGCTTCTTTTTGGACTTTCCTGTCAGTGCTTTGGCAGTTAATTTACCATCTTTATTTGAAAAATTCAAGATGCCCCCCACTAACATTGGCAATACCCTTTGCTCAGGCAGGATAATTGAATAAAGTGAACTAGTCATCACTCTTGTCCTTTCTGTTTTATTTGAGCCCAACTGTGTCAGCGGTGTTCAAAACTCATTAGCCTGTGTACATTACACCACTGACATTTATCTCTGTGTGATAGTCTCGTTTGGCATATTAATAGCTGATTGTGATGGCCTAGAAAGGGGAGCCATTTTAATTTGATCAAGATAGGTGGTGTGACAGCAGAATATTTAATGGTATTTGTCAAGTGTTAAGTGGGCTTGCAACCAGAAAGTGTTCATCTTCAGCCAGATGAATGAAGTTAAAGAAAGAAAAGGACAGCTAATGTCAAGGTGGTTTTGTTGCATTTTTACTGCTGCTATAAAGAACTATATTTGTACTGGGTGACTTCTGTGAACACCAGTAGGTAATAGTGGGTTTAGTGAAAAGAGAGAAGGGAATGGAGGAACTCAAAAATAGATAAAAAGTACTAAATATCCACCAGTTAGAGCTACAAATCAATATAAAACATTGGTTATATAGTGATTATAGTTATACTATATATGCTTAAAGGTACAGTCAGTCGTGTTTCAAGATTGTTTAATAGAAAAAAATACTGTACTCACAAATTGCCATTGTTTAATGTATAATTAATTACGTCTTCCAACAAATTGATGCAGTCTTATGAACTTAGAATTAACTGATCATCTGAGCAGGGGTCCCCTTTACCAAAGCAGTGAATACGAGTAGAAAAGAGAAAACTCAATCAGGATTTTTATAAAATGTCGTCATCTTCCTCCTGAAGTCAGGGCTTTAACAGAAGATAACATGCATAAACGTGCTTTTATACTCCCAGTATTATTTATTTATTTATTTATTTATTTATTTATTTTACACAAACACTATTAAAAGACACTGGCCCGCTGGTCAGAGCCATTTTGAGTTATGATCTAAATTTAATGTTTATGATCTCTTGGCTGACTAAACCTTGCTTGTTATAGACACTATAGTTTGAGCTAGAGGGGTAAAAAATAGTTTCAGTTGACAAGAATCAGCCGTATGCTGACCTCTTTTTTTCTTTTTTCTTTTTTAAAATGTAGTTTTCTGGTATCTGCACACTTTGATGTCTCTAATCTCAGTTGCATTGCTGCAAGTCTGCGTCAAAAATTGATATTTCTCTGATATTAACAATTACTGAGAAAATAATTACTATTGCTATTTACTATATAT
>NW_005187409.1:5315801-5318084 GCF_000239375.1 Pundamilia nyererei | reverse complement strand
ATATATAAAATGTATAACATATCGATCTATAAGCTAGTTATTGTTCTTTTGTTTTTACTTCACAGAATTGTATTTTTGGAAAGTGTCACATAAAAGCAGCTTTGAAATGAACTGAATGAAGCTGAATGAAGACATACTATTTTATTTGGTTCAATTATAGTATCGTGTTGCATTCATATTACATCTGAGCTTTTAAACTATTTTTTTTTATGTATCATGGTATGGTCCTAATTATTTTCAATCATCCAGTTTTTTCTATTAGGTTTTCTCAGCAGGGACATTGACGAAATCAGCAAGCTGAGTTGTGATGTCTCAGTTCTAACATAGTAGTCTCATCAAAGCGTAATAACTGTGGCTCTTGCCAGAGCATATTTAGTACTTGAAAGAGATGGACAGAATTCAATTTTCATTCATAGGGTGGTTTTATTCTGTGGGTTTTTGATTTTTGACCAAGATTTTGGACCACCTTCCCCTTCTGACTCCCAAAGCAAGAGAATGGTTGGCTGATGCATTTTGTTTTTTGGGATTTTTTCTTTACAGCAAGTTAAAATTCAAGTGAATGTGGAAGAGAAAAGCAAGAGGAAAAAGAGGTGAGCGAATGAGGAAACTACAATATATTGTTATGTTGCTATGGTGTTGATGATGAGCTTTATTTTCCAAGTTAGCCCTAAAAATGTATGTGCTAACATCTTGTTTTCATTGCCATACATTTTTCTGTTCAGAGGAGCCAAATGTTGTACTCGCACTCAACGCATGGAAAATTCTACTTTATAAAATAATTTTAAAGATGAAATTATGCATTCATGTTTTACATTTTGGGGTATATAACATTAATTAATCTGGTTTGGGGACTTGAATAATATTCACAACTGTGACTAGAGCAGGGCAATATGACCAAAAATATTTATCACAATATAGATTTGAAAATTTGCGATAATGATATAACCGACGATATAATTGACACTAGACAAAATACTTTACAACTCCACAACTTTATTAGTGCAAAAACTTTATCGCGTTATTTCATTTTCTTATCATTGCCCAACATTATACCGGTATTACCGTGAACGGTATGATATGGCCCAGCCCTAACTGTGACCCTTTAGGGGTATTTTGTGGGAGATTTGGTTGGATTGCATGGTACCAAACTCCCAAAATCGTTTCCACATGTCGTTTTTGGACTTTGTTTTTGAGATAGAAGTAAAGTTAAAAACGTTAAAGTGGGGGCTTCACTGCTTCATCTTCAAGTAGATCTGTTGAGCTTCCTTTTGGACATAGAAGGATGCTTTCTAGTGGACTTTTAGGTTTCCTGGCACCTGAACCTCAAAGGAGACTCCAACGACACACAGAGCACAATGGAGGAGTTGATCACCGTTGTGGTCAAAAGTTTACATTTCATGAGCATGAATGTAATTTTGGGCTTGGTTGTTTTAACTTTACTAATTGTAAAGCATGCATTTTTAATGACAAGAATTGAGTGCACAAATTTGAATTTATTTAGGATTTTCTCTAATCCACACAGGGTCAAAAATATAGATACAGGTATTATAAATACACCCCCACAAAAGTGGGATGACAGTTTGAGTCTTTCGGAAGAAGACTTTCAAATGTGAGGAAGGATGTTGCTTAGGATGTTCAGGAACATCCCAGGAACCTGGAGACTGGAAGTGAAGCCAGTTTTGCTTTGGCATGGACTGAGAGGGGGCCAGGAAGCACCTGCTCCAAAATCAACCTTCAAGCTCAACTGAAATTTTCAGCTGCTCACATGGATGAGCCAAATGCCTCCTGGAGAAAAGAGAAATGTTTAAATAAGACAAAGAGGCTTTCAAACCTATGAGTACTGTACCAACTGACCAGTATGGTGGTAGGGTCATGCAATGGAGCAGTTTTGCTTAAGTTGGTCTGAAACTTGGATACAGTTGGTGTTCCAACACGACAATGATCCCAAACACACATTAAAACTGGTTTTGGAATGAATTAAGCAGACTAATATTCAGCTTTCTCAAAGCCTCAACTTTAACCTTACTGAAAATTTGCATCAAGTGCTCAAAAGACAGTCCAATTAATGTAAACAAAATATAAAATGTCTGTCAAGAAGAGTGATAAAATATTAAGCCAAGATGCCAAAAGGTTGGTGATTGAAACCAAAAGAGTCTGGTCAAGGTCATTTAACCAAATTTTAATAATGGTCTATGTAGACTTTTTACTGTGTATGGATTGGGGAAAATCCAAAAATAACTTCAAACTTGTGCCCCAAATTCTTAATTTCTAAAATTATTGAGT
>NW_005187409.1:5313356-5315684 GCF_000239375.1 Pundamilia nyererei | reverse complement strand
GCGTTAGCTGAGAAGGCATGTTGAATGAAAATTATACATCAGTGTCAATTTCTTCCATTGTTTTTATGTCTTAATTACATCTGTTGCACTTAGTTTCTACACCACCTAAGGCTGCACAAGCTTTGAATATTGTGCTACTTATGCACTACTGTCATTCATTGTAAGTGGGTATTATTTGGCCAGAGGAAAACTCCAGTGCTACCACATTTATTTATTTATTGTGCAACAGCTACTGTGCACTGAAGCTGTTAAAATAATAAATCCTTCTCATCCATGTAAATGTAGGCGATTCTCAGCCACAGTTAAGTAGCTGTAGCAGATGGTTAATTTTTGCACATATAGACTCTAAGCTTGCATTTACGAGTGTGAAAGTGAGTGCTAATTCTTATATTTTAACAGAATAATGTTCATGTTAATGAACTCCAAATAGCATAAACATCCAGGGAAGTGTGCGCAATTTGACTCTTTACAAAATAAATGTCGACTGTCTTCAGCTATTGCAACGCAAATGTTGTTTTTCACATTTGCTCAACAGTGTAAGGTTTGTAAGGGATTTCAGTGTTTCCACTATTTACTCATTCCCACAATATTTAAATTGGCTTGGCTTCGATGCGTATCTCTCTGTACATGTTAAAACAAATACTCACAAAAAATGTTGCCCTTTTTTTTTTTTTTTTTTAATTATGCAACTAATGATGACTCATACGGAATTGAAAGGAGATGAAAGCTCGTAGTATCACTTTGAAGGCAATTAGCAGGCCTGTTTGGTGCTTATTGTTTCTTCTAAGGTAAACAATAAGGTAAATCATTGCAGATTGATGCACATCAAAAGGAAGTGGTGGTGGTAGGCAACACTGGGAGGAGATATTGTCACACTGTCCATAATTAACTGTGGTTTTGTTAGCGTACCTCATGTTAATTTGTTATGCTCAATAATAAGCTGTATTGAGAACTAATGAATGCTTTCAGAGTGATTTATAACCATAATTCATTATTCAGGCTGCAGCAAATAAATCTAATCGACAAGTAAGTGGATACACGTGTATCCAGGTTTTTAGAATAGTTACTCTGAATCTCATTATGTTCTTGTCATTGAGATAAGGCAGGGTTTTTTTTTTTATATTTTACTCACTGTATAAATGTGTTTAAGTGACTGAGATATGAGGGGGAAAAAATCAGCATCACTATCAGTTCTTGTGATACATTGAGCATCTACAAGATTTGGATCAGCAGTATTTTCTTTTATATATTTATAATCTATTAATTCTTAATTTTCTTGTTATTACAAAATCTTCAGAATCCACATTCTAGGCTTTGAAATCCCAAGATGTTTTCAATACAGCTGCTCAGCACAGTTTCTCCTGCCAAGTCCCCTTTCTGTCGCTCATATATGACTCACTGGAATCCCTCCTGAACAATGGGAACAATAGCTTATTAGGAACCAAATGATGGGCCATGTGTTCTGTTTTCTCAGATTAGATCTCCCTGACAAAAACGTAACGCTGCACCTGGCTAGCCCTGAAGTAAACAATGCAATACATCAATTGCCCATGATGAGACTGTTGCCTTTTTTTTTTTCTTTCACTACCTCCTGGTGTCAATATTTGTCTAGCTTCTCTAAAGCCACATCTCTGTTGAATTGTTGTTATTTATTTATATGAAATCTGAAATTATGACAGGTGGCTTACCAGAAGCTTTGAGCAAATCTCTTCAGGTCTGTTAATAATTTCAGCATGTGCACGATGAGTATTCAATTTTTTAATAAAACGTGAGGTCCTTTTTAAAAACTTGTAGCACTTGATTTAACGCGCGTCTAATTTGTAAAGAACCCGATGGCTCAATTGTTTGTCTAGATGAAGTGTTATCATCTTGAATCCAGATTACAGTCACCATGTGCAATCGTTTAAATGAACTGTCTACTAATGACTGAGTGTGGCGAGGCCTAAGCAACACAGACTGCTAGGCAGACACAAAAACTTAAATAAGATCTGGTGTTAGAGGAACATGAACACTTGTGGTGTTGTCTGAATGTTTGAAGGAAAGTGGCGACAGAGAAGCAACAACCGTCTGTGAAAATGACTTTACAGGCCCGTTCATCTATCTTAAACTGAATAAGCACAAAGCCAAAAACTTGGAGGGCTACCTTATTTAGGAGTGACTGTTTCTTAGATAGTAGGCAACATGCCATGAAATAATGCATTAATCAATAAGGCTGTATTGTCTATATAAATGTGTAGCTGCTGGAAGAATTCATTATGGAATCCCCAGCACTATCATCTGCAATTTGTGCTTGTGTGTGTGCATCAGTTGCAGACTATTGCCAATCCT
>NW_005187409.1:5311879-5313133 GCF_000239375.1 Pundamilia nyererei | reverse complement strand
CCACAGTGGTGCTGCTCATTGCTAACTAGGCTGCCTCCAAGCCCACAGGTACGTCCCCCTCCCCGCTTCCTCTCCCTCCTCCACTTCATGCTCTATTTTTAACTCCACTGTCCAAGATCTTTTCTCGTGATTCTCACTCGCCAACCCGAACCCACATCTCTGTCAGCAGCTCTCTGTCATTCTAGCCAAGTGCTAGGAATCCGTAGGCAATTATCTGTTTATTAAAGCCCTTGCCTTTATTCTTACCTTTCTGTCTTGTCTGTCGAAGAACCGTTACCTCAACTTCACTTTGACCTATAAGAAGTGAGTGCTGTGTTATGTTTTCATAACAGCATTAGACATTCTTTTCAGCTGTTGAGCGCCTGTTCTCTCCTTCTAGGTTTGCTCAGGTAGAGGATTTAAAAGAGAGAGAAGTGACACCGAGGTCATTATTAAGAATCAAACACACAATAGAGAAGCCATGCTGACTCAAAATACTGGCTAAAGCTGACATGTGTTTTCAGAGGATGTGTTCATTCATGTCTTAAATGGTTTTCCTTGTTAAGCTGCCACCCTGCCCGAGAGCCTGGCAGCCTGGCAGCCATCTCAGCCCCCCCACCAAGTGAAAACATAATGCACTTGTTGGACTGGAGCTGAAGTCTGGGGCCTTGTTAGATTCCCTCCTCAGACTCAAGTAATTTAAAACCGGTCGACTGGGTTTCCCTAGCGCATATTCTCATGACAAAAGCAGCTAACAGCACATAACTTCCCCCGGTGGATTAATACTGCATTTATAAAATTCTCTAGTGTTTGGAATGGTGAAGCATCTTAATTTCATTATACACAGTTTAAGTGGAAATGCAGTTCTCCCACGCTGGTGTTGAAGAATAGTTTTAAAGGGAGGGATATGAGAGGTTTTTTGCACCAGTAGCAAGATTTGTCTTTAATGAATTTTTCAGTTTCATTTTACAGGCTTTTCTTTAATAATTCATTGTAAGAAAAAGGAGAGCTGCTTTGTGTAAAAGAATATGTCAAAAGATTTGTATTTTCAGAAAATCTCTGTATTTCCATTGCAAACAAAAGCTTTACATCTCAGGAATCACAGGTATTTTGATATAGACCCTTTTTCTCCATCAGTTGGAAAGATTATAGAACATTGTTGGTTGAGCGCAAATTTTCACTTAAAATGTTTATTTATTGCTGTCCTTAGGCTTGTAAGGCTTCACAGAGTGGTGCAAACACAAAAAATCTGCTTCTGTAAGGATTTTTTTTTTT
>NW_005187409.1:5284590-5310721 GCF_000239375.1 Pundamilia nyererei | reverse complement strand
TAGTGAAATAAGAGCCTGTGATTACAGTAATATATATTCAAAAGTCAAATAAAAGCACTTTCAGTGGTTTTGACTTTCAGGTGAAAGAACGAAATTTGGGTGAGATGTTTGAACCGCAGGAGTCCAGTCTCTCATCATTCTGCTCTACTTTTGAGTCCCTCTTGTCTGCTCTCCCCATTTTTCCTCTGATGTCTATTCCTCACTCATCCTTATTTCGTTCTCATGTTTGCGGGCTTGACAAAATCATAAATATATTATTAAAACTACATTTTTTTTTTCTTTTTAGACTTTGCTTGCCTGTTTCTCTTCCATTACATTTATTCCTCTCCCTTTCCTCTTGTCTCATCCGCCCTCCCTCATCGAGTGTATGTCTTCTGACAGCCAAGGTACCCTGCAGCCTGCCTTGGCCAGGTATAGCACTAGATGAAAGGTCTGTAGCCAGAGCTCTCTTTCAAAGATGCCTTCTGCTGCATCCCTGCTCTCCATGGACTCTGAGTTGCTCCTGCCAGGCAGATGGAAAGAAAGAGGGCAAAGAGAGGAGATTAAGAAAGCAAGAAGGGAACGAAAGGAAGGGAAGAAGAGGAAAAGGGTGACGAAATGATAAATAGAGAGTAGAATCCTCAGACTTGCCTGGGTTCCAGATGTGGAAGCTGTACATTGTTTCTGTACATCATCAAAAAAGCTTGACATCCAGGTGAGTACAGCTAGAGGAAGTGATGCGCCCCTTCTTTCACTCTGTCTCTAGTTTGAAGCTGCTGTTATACATCTTCACTCAGTCTGGACGCTGCCACAGGACATGAAGCTTTTTTATAAGGTTTCCTGACATGTTTTTCATCATCTGATGTTTTGGAGTCACACTGAAGTCTGAACTCAACTCAAGAAGTTACATCTTGTGCCCGAAACAAAATCCCGCAAGGTCAAATTTAAATGTCTTGATCAAATTTACTGTTCAAGTTGAGATTTGTGCCCTGATTGATTAGTTTGGACTTTGTTTTATGGGTTTGCTACAGTATAAGAAATCTTGCTCTTTCTCACATCGAATCCAAGGATGCAGTAGAGTTTAAATGTGTATAGAAAATAGTTCTCAAATTAGGAAAACTAGTTTATGAAGGCAAAATTAAGCCGTTTTCCTCTGGAATAATACCTAATTACATTGTACTGCAGCACCGTATAATGTTGACATCAGTCTTAGCTATCAGCCTATTGCTCAGCTCCATGCTATGTACTTGAGCAAGCACACTTTTCATGCTGGATGAACTATAAAGCTATATTTACATCGTAAAAACATTAGATCTTCAAATTTGTCCCTCTTATTTATTTAAAGTTCACTTGTCAGCAACTTCCCTATACATATTCTGCAGTCCAGAGATATTCAGCTGTGTACAACTACTGTAATACAACTGGACAGAAATATCAGCTGTTATGAATTGCCTAAATCTATCACTGGTTGTTTATTGGGGTAATTGTTTGTGGTTTTTTAAAAATGTAATTTATTTATTTAGCTGTCTGCCTCCTTAAGAACTCGAGTGGGTAAATGAATTTTCAAATAAAAAATTAAAAGCATGAAAGTTAAAAAGGAGAATGTGTTGCCACAAATGTGTCTTGTCAGTGCTCTATTGTGTCGCCATTTCATTCTGCTCTAGACCGTCTGAAGCCTCAGCGTCTGAACTCACATTGCAAGCCCAAACATTTATAAGCTTCTGTCCAAAAACTCATTGTTTCAAAATAATTGAAACTTAAAGTATGCCGTATATTAGGTTTACTGACAGAATGCAAGCGATTTATGTCCCAGATATAACCATCCTTAAAGACAATGTGATTGTAGGAAAGAGGCTGGTTCTTTGGTGTACCTACATAAATTTTATCTGAGGACAAATAGATAATGCCCTGTGGGTCTGGGCTGAGAGATTTAGCCTCAGTGACAGGCAATACTAAGGCAAGGCAGTGCGGGCAGTAAAACAACTGACAGTTGGTCATTACGAAAGACGCAGGTGGGCCAAAAATCAATCATGCCAAGACTGGCCTGGATGTTGACAGATGCCTGACATCTGTTTTAATGAAGAGCTGTGCTGGTCCACCGAGCGAAGAAGGGATGAGGGTAGGGGGGGGGAAGGAAAAGGAGAAGTGTGGGGATCTTGGCTTGAATTGGATGATGAGGTGTGAAGACGAAAATGGATCAGAAAATCAGCAGGAAAGAAAAAGGTTGAATAAGTGGAAAAGTTGGGGATGGTATCAGCATTTCAAAGCAAGCCAGGCAAAAAGAAGATGGGAAGGAAAGCTACTTAAGGGCGGCCCAGATGAACAGTGCTCAAGAAATCTTTGCCCACACCTGAAATTAAGTTGTCATTTGATGTGTCTAGAGTTACTGTAACAGCACTGCATGCAGTTTAAGAGCAGGTTAGACTCTGTTTTGACAACACCTTTATAGGCTATTTCATGGTGTCTGCTCTAACAGAATGAGGAAGTATTTCAAGTGTGAAATGCCACTAGCTTACTGGCCCACATTCAATAACTCAGAGCACTTGATTATTTATTTTTTTTAAATAAATTTTCTGCTCATTTATAAACGTGTGTGTGTGTGTGTGAAGGTGAACTCTCTGCGGGAGAATGTCTGAATTGTAAATGCAGTTTTAATGGTTCACTGGAATTAAATTTAAATGGGCTGTGCTCTTGCAAAGGTTTCTAGTAATTTTACTGAAAAATAACACTGTGTTGGATATAGCCCTTGTAACACATAATACCCATTTAATTTTAATATTAATATTGCCTTTTAAATTTAAAAAAAGTGTAATAAAAAATGGAAATTATCTGCTAGAGAGAAAGGATTTGGTTTGGGTTGCTTCTCAGGATACAAACTATGTGTTGATTTCTGCTCACGTAACTAAAAAGTACCCCAGTACGCACACATCACAGTTTATGATCTTTGGAAATACACACACAAAATCTTTAGAAAGCAATTAAATCATTTGCTGCTTAGCTAAAAATTAGGCAATACTGAAAGTGAGTGTGGAATAGGAATAAAAAAAAAGTCTAGTGGTTGTCGGGGATTTCCTTTCCACTACTACACCTGCATTTTTTAGAGTCGTAGTGGAACTATATTTATATTATATTATATTTCCTCATAGAGTTCACTTCACAGGTACTGAGGGGAATTGCTTTTGTTCTAAACAGGGATTATACTCTTTTGCCGACAAAGGTGAAGACAGCAATAGTAGACACTATGTACAAGTAATTCCTGTATGCCTGATTGTGTAGTGGGTGTGTTGTAGTGCAGTGTAGTGTATAAACAGGCATGTTTGCGTAGTTGCAAAAAATTGGCAGGCATGCGAATGCCCGCACTGAGCCTCGCACTCACCATCTGATGACAAAATCTGCAGCAATCGGAACTCAGAGTCGCATAGTTTCTCAAACATGGAGACTGTAACAGGCCTTAAGACCTACTGTATAACCATTTAGAGGACAGTCATTAATTATAAAAAAGGATGAAATGCAGGATCAGTCATGAATTGGGTGTAAACATTATCTCTGGCTATCTTCTCTAGCAAATCAAGCAATAACAACACATTTCAACATTATTTGTTTATATAGATGTCTTTTTTAACATTAATGCTGAAAATTTTAAGATGTTTTTATGGTCATACTCCATTTACTCTGTTACCAATGGCCACAATTTTACAAATTGTCTTTTAAAAAAATCATTTAGTCCACACGTATGTAGTAATTCTGATATATTACCCTCAAATGCCACGTAATGCAGCATCATTTGCTTTAATATACAGCTAATTTTTTTTTCAGGTCACCTGAAAATGCCTTCCTTTGTGTCAGTAAATGCTACACTGCTTTTAATGCATACTACACACTGCAATCTTTACTGCAGTCTTTATATTTGTTTTATATTTATTGTAACTCAAAACAGTGCGATTTGCAATTTATTTCTTCTCCAAAGGATACTCGGTCTGTTTTAGGCATCCCGTATTTCCTTTCCTTCCCACCTACCTCCATCTCTGTCCTCTACCTCTCTTCTTTCATCTCCTGCTTTAATCAAGCATCTGATCACAGGCCCAGGAGGATGAGGGATAATGAGATTAGGCCTGTACATGTTTACACATTCTGATTTACATTGAGCCTTCCCTGTCTTTCTCGGTCTGACCCATATTTCTTCTTATCCCTCCTTCGTGTTTTTGCTTTTCATGTCTCCAGTCGTTCCTCTCGGGCTCTATCCTCCCCTCTTTATACGCCTTCCTTTTGCTGCAGTATTGATGCGGATATACATTGTTAACTAATCATCAGTAATGTTATTTACTCTGTACCAGTGAGGTTTAAATCCCTGCACAGCTGTATTTGATTTTTGTACAAAGACTGATCCCATGTCAGTCTGTCAGTCACCTGTCATTTAATAGGGTCCTCAGTGCATCTTCCCGTCACATCACTTCCTAATTTAAGAATGAGAGAACCACTTGATTTTGTACAATAGAATTATCCAAACTGGGGGGAAAATGTATTTGGGGCAACTACTTAAATAATATATAAAAGGATTTACCAATCAGTCTTATACAGGAAGCATAAGGTTTTTGTTACAGGATCAATCGTATCCTATCTGAAGAACATCTGGATCACCCAGGAGACGTGGCATACTTTTTTTTTTTTTTAACATATCTGATGAGATATGTTACTGATAAAAGTTACGAAATGCTTCAGTTTGGCATTCTTTAAAGATTTGTTATGAGACATGTAGTGACATGTAGTGAAAATGCCACAAAAACAAAACAAAAAAACATTTTTTTTTCTTTTAAATTGACTGGGCCTTTATAAATATAAATATATATATAAATGCCTAAATGTATAATGTTTCTAAGTACAGACGCTTAACTAAAGTATGAGCAACTGAAAAGACCAAATCATAAATTCACATTTTAAAACTATAAATAATTTTTATTAATCTGAGAGGACTTTTTATTTCAGATGGAAGAAAAATGCAGGCAATAATACAGTAATGTTTGGTGTGAAATAATCCGGTATTATACTCATAAAAATCTCACATCTTACTTTCTCCCTTGTTTGTCAAGTCTTTTCTATGCTCCACTAGGTCACCACAAAGTAAAATGCATAATATTGATGGCTCTGCGACAGACATCAGCACCCGAGTAATATAAAAAGGGGAATTTGGGACCCACTAACAGCAAAGAGCTAATGCCTTCTGCATCTGTGTTGCACTCTGTTTGACATTAATGACAACAAACATGAACAAGTCGTCTTCTGTAGGGGGGAAAAAAAAACTTGGATCACTGTGATACAGTGTACTAATAACACGTTACTAGTATAATGTTAAACCAAAACAACTTGTTGCATCATTAGATTAAAATACAGCAGCTTCCTTGATCTTACAGGTTCTGACAGCTGCCAACGAGGTGCATGTTCCCGAACTGAGCAGCTACTCAAGCAGAGAACACCAATGTGACATTAGGGAAACATATTTTTAAAGCTGGATTTGACTCGGGATTCTCTTTAAAGGTCTCAGACAGCCATATTAATATGAAACCCGTCAGATGAAATTGGCTAAGTGTTAGCAGTGCAGTCATAAAACACTGCTACGGCTTACAAAAAGATAGTTGTCGGGTACTGTGATTAACATTATATATTTTTTTAATGTAGTTTTTTTCTATTTTTAGCTTTAACTTAACTACTATTTTTGTTAAATATAGTGGACAATTAATGGCAGTAAAACTCCTTGCTTTTGGCTTTAATGTTCATTTCACACAGAAAGAGGGCTTTTTTAGTTCAGTCACCTCCTATAATGTATATATGGGCTTTTTATTCCATGCTACAGTCTTTCTCAATCAGAAATGTTTTACTTTTAGCTCAAATGGTTATGCATTGGAGTCCAAAAACTCAGCTACAGCTAGTTAAGCACTATAATTATAACAAATAGTGGTAAGTGGCCATAACCAACTATTTAACTATTTAAAATAAAAGGCCTATTTAGTGTCATTGCAAATTTTATACAGTAAACACTACTTTTTTTCTACTCCGTAGTATCTCTTTGATTTCATCAACTGAAGATGAATTGCGTATCATGTGAATCACTAATGGGCTAATGCTCGACTAAAAGAGCGTGTCAAGAATGTGCTAGTTTGCTTTCACTCAATCTATGTTGTTTGCAAGAAAGTCGTATTCACTCCTAAGTTTGCTGTCTGTCCAGGAACAGCCTGTATTCCGCTCCAAATTGTCTTGGTGTGGAGCCAGAGGCTAAAGACACACATGTACACACAGCTGCTGTAATTCAAGCGACACAGCATTATATTTTAGTGAGTGGTCAGTATGCTTTCATTTTACTTTACACAGCTAGCTCACATCTAGTCTGCTCATACCAGCTGTAGTTCAGACGGGTGAAATCTGCAATATTTACATCAAATGAAAGGAGGTAGTGCTCCTGGAACGTAATTACGTTAAGTCAGCATATCTACTTTCAATGGATGTGATTTGGCAGCACTTGTAGAGGCAGTAAACAATATCCATTAACATTTGGCTAAATCACCAGAAGAATTATATACAGTGTTTAACTGGGAGGTTCATGCTCTCTCCTCCACAAATATAAAGTGCTGACATTTGAAACCCAAAACAACTCTCAACTCTCTGATTGAAAGGTTTTTACATTTCTTAAGGAAGAACAGCATCCTTGATGATAGCTCTGTGAAGGTGAAGACTGAATATTTTCAGCCTGCCTCTATTAGTAAAAAGTATCAGATATGAGATGGCGTGACTAATGGAAAGCTGATGGCACAATTCTGCACCCAGCAACTGATTTGTTTACACCCTCTGAGTGTTTATTGATCTGTTTATGCTGGTCTGATTTTTAAGTTGGCAATAGGATGCCCAGAAGAAACCATTTTTAACTCGAGTTATGAGGTTAGTGTTGCCATAGTATTGCAAGAGAACTGATGCATTTGTTGTCAAGTGAAAGAGAATTTCCTGAAAATATTCACAGTACTATACTATACCTCACTAGGCTTAGAGTGGGGAATTGTAATCAACCAAGTAATGATTACAATTCAATAACTGCTATGGCTACTGCGCAGTGTGTATATTTATGCACCCCCAACAGAAAGAAATTCATGTGGGCGCAGAATGCTAATAACACTGCATCACTCTCTAGAGTTGTCTGCACTGGGACAAAGATTCCCATGTTTTGAAGGGAACAAAGGTTTTTATGTCTCTGTGAGTGAGTGTTTCTCCTGATCACTTCATGTTGCTGCAGTACACAGACAGGCTGGTGCTGTACAATAAGTCCCTGATGAGCTGTGGTGCTGGGAGTGGAAAAAGGAAGAGAAAGGAAGAGAAGAGCTGATGCATTTCCTCTGGACACACACTGTTTGAGGGTGTTGCTGATTTGTCATGCAAGTGTGCACTTCGAAGTGTGTGCATGTAACTGATGCACATGCATACACACACACCAATACACCCACATAGACACACGCGCACACACCACAGGCATTGTTAAATTCTACTGCTGATGGTAACTTGATATGCAATAAGTCCCATGCATGGGCCAGGGCAGCACAATAGTGAGGCCAAGTCTCCAGTGGTTGGTGTGTTTACTGTCCAAGGCAGCCTCAGTCATCTAGCCTGCCCTTATTCTGTCACTGGCACTTTGTTTTTCATACAAATTTTCATTTTCTGAGAAAATCCGCTCTATTCAAATTAAACACTGCTTTATTTAAGTTTTTTTCCATTCAAGTACTTGGTATTTAATATATTTATGAGGCATTTGGGCCTTTTTTTTAGATAGGATATTGTAAAGCAGCCAGGAAAATGGGGAGAGATGGGGGTTGGTTGAAGGCACCCGGGCCACTGCAATAAAGACTATAGCCATAGGTGCTCCACATCGCCATTCATTTCTAGTATTTGAGTCATTTTCATTTTACTGTTTTATTTCAGAATCATATCCAGTAAAGTTATCAATAACTTCCCTCCTATATGTAAGTAAACTCAGAACCCACATGTGGATGGTAGGTGGAGGTGGGGCTGTTATATGAATAGCAGTCAGTAGCATCTAGTGATTTTTACATAAAGGCAAGCAGAGACCATGCATCAAAGAGATAAACTGAACCAGATGTCTTGTATTCCTATATGCTGACACCCTCTCTGCATCTTGTAGCACTCTCCCCGGACACATTCACCTTACTGCACACACGTTCCTGGCAGGTTCACTCTTTACAGGGGGACTAAAAATACGAATGAAAACTTACGCCGTTTTATCAAAACAACTGGTAATTCAGTCAACAAGTTATTTTTCATAGATGCCAATCTGATGATGGCAGAACCTGCACTTGTCTGTTCAACTTTTTTATTAAACCAGACATGGTAAAAGTTGATGATCGCTCTCTCCATTTAAGGCTTTTATTGCTAATGTGCTAAAGGGGTTATTAAATGTTTCTTCATGGGACAATTTCTTCTACATCACTCATGTTAGCCAATGTGGATAGTAAGAAAAACTTACTTCTTGATTAATCACAGTATAGTTCAGTGATTTACTTGCTACTGTTTTGTGCAATGATGCACCGATTATAGCAGTGAAAGCAGAGCCAGAGACAACTTGTCTAGTATGCTGGTGACCTGTCAGTCTTCTGCCTAAAACCATCCACATTTTGCATGCAAACAGCTAAGGATAAACATAAATATTTTGCCTCTCAACTAGAAAAGTTCCAGCTTTTGTTAATGGGGCACAGACACATCCATAAAAATGACAAAAACTATAAAGTCTAATGGCTCGGAGTCAAGCTAACTTCAGGAGGCAATAACTGTGGCCACAAGATGGAAGTAATTTAAAGGATGGATGCAAACAGACAACATGAAATGCTTTAGGGAAGAAACATTTGTTTGAGATGTAAGGCAACAAATCTCTTTCACTTTGGTTGGTTTTAAATGATGTTTGTTTTTAAATTTCACAAGGAAAGTACTGCTGCCTTGCTTGCCCCGATGGAATGCCATTCATAGCAGTTATAGAGGTGGCTGCAGCACATGGGAGACCAAATGTGACTATGTACTATAAACTTCTAATCATAAAGGTGCAACAATAAGCACCAAAGAAAATGTGTTCTGACTGCAATAGCAACCTCAAGCTATCTATATTTGGTGAAGGACTAGGGGTTGTATATTTGCTGATACAGTTTCCGTAATCACATGGGAGTGTGGTATAATAGCAAGTGAGGCTCAGTGGCTCATGGAAAAACAAGAGAATGGCTTGTAACAAAATATTAATAACTTTACACACACTCTAAGTAACTGTACATTAGTGCTTTCCAGCCCACAAATTGCTGAGTTCATTTAGAGTACTCAGTGCTAAAGCTGCCTTCTGTGCAGATGACTGCCACTCTCACAAAATTTAGATGTCTACGTGGTCAGTGAGCAAAGACAGCACTGACGGGTGCCTGGGGCTGGATCCAGGCTTAGTCTGTGCAGTCAATCAGCCAACTATTCTGTCAGGCTCAAAGGGTAAAAGACCTATTAAAATCCAAAATACCTCTGCTGGGAATTAAACTAATATTCACTTGTAGCTGTCTCTAACCACGTGCTCAAGAAAGAGGTTTTTTTTTCTTTTTTTTTAAATGAATTTCAAATATACCCATACAGGGGATTTAGATAAGGGTGAAAAGGAATTATGCAATAATCACATTTATAAAAGTAAATAGAATCTTTTCCCCAGAAGCGCAGGTGTCTGTTGGAGTAGGGGTGGGGACGGTTGGGAGGTTCAGGTTGGCATGCGTGCATCAGTGACCTCATATCAACCTTACAGTCCTTATAGCAAGAACAGGCCTATGACTGATATCATCTGACAGACTGTACAGAAACTATAACCAGATCTGATCCGTGGTGACAATCCTATGCTCTAAATATGGCCGCATGCAGAAAAAAGCTTTCTTTAAGTGGACTCGCTTGTGTATTACGGTCAAATTCTGTGTCAGAAAGGCGGTGTTTAACTACACTGCAGGAGGCAGTATTATGGATATGAGTAATACATATGCATTAATTAGTCCTGGACCTTGACACCACTGTGACAATCCAGTATCTTGTTGAAAATCAAGCCAAGATAGACAGACTCTGGCTTATAGTGCAGAGCACATGAGCTGAATGACACTCGCTGGCCAGACGCGGACACAAGGACAGGCTTTGGGGCAAGCTGTTATTAAGACAAGAAAAGGCTGGACATCTGTGTTTGTAGATATAGTTAATGTAGACAGACGGGTAGCAAACCTGCTCTTACACACATTGTGGTATCACTTGTTGACAGTCAGAGAACACACCTGCTTGTCAGGCCACACCTTGTCCGATACTGTTTACCAAAAGCAGCCTTCCTGCTGTGTAAAGCTACAGATTTTTCCCTGTACTGTTAATCTGGAAGACAGCTGTTACATGTTTTTTCCTATTTCAGAAATCTGACTGTGAGACTTGAATCTTAGTTGCTTCTTACTTAGCTTCATGCTTCCTTTGATAACAGTTGGGGGGGAAAAGTTGGTATTGTCTTAATCATTAATCAGATGAGAAACAGTTGCAGTGGTAGAAATAACTTTTCAAAGCACTGCATCCTTTGCGTGTAGTGTCTCTCTCTCTCTCGCGTTCTCTTTTGTAAAGCACCGAATAACATTTACATCAGTATTACATTATTCTGTTTTCGCCTGTGCCTGTCATTATAGGGCAACCTCAGTGTGTGTGGACACAATGCAGAGAGCAGCACACAGGAAAGAAATGGTATTACAAGCAGTGTTAGGTCAGACAGGTGCAGGACATAGCTGGCAGAGGGAAGCAACCACATAGGAGAGAGCAGCCTGCTGGAAAGGTCTGCAGAACCTCTTAACCTCTGCATTGTTTCCAAGCCCACAGACACACACATCAAAGCAGCACAACACACACCTGCAGGCACAGACAGCACACCCACCTCTTTGGAACAAAGTTAGAGCAATAGTCTAGCATATTTTTGGCATGTGCTTCTCCCTTGTGTATGATGTAGAAATACGAAAGCAATGCTGCAATAACAATATGGGATATATACAATTAAGCACGAGACACACAGCATGATGCAGGAGTATTACTCACGTTATAACACTGGCTTTTCTTGGGATGGCCTAACAAACACCCCCCCTCCCCCCCCACACACACACACACACACAATCACACACACACACACACAATCTTGTAATTAATCCAGGAAATTAATGTGTGATACATCCATTTTCGCGAACCACTTTTGCTCAACTTGAAATCTATGAATATTCTAATTGCTGCCTTTGGGCCTTTTTGCAGTCGAACTTGGCGCTACTTATTGATAACAATGAAGGATGCGCGATATTTAATATCTGGGGTCTGCTTTTATTACTCGGTGTTGCATCATTTTCAAGAATATATAAAAAAAAATGAAGCGCGATTGTGGGCATTAATTCAGTTGTCGTGCAGGCTGGAAATAAAAATGCCATCATTTGTGCATTACCCGTGTATGATCTGAATGTATGACCCACTGTTACTGGTCAGGTAAGTTTGCTTCTTGAATCGACAGTTTGTTGCCCACTCGAGCTTTGATCTGATTATCCAATAAAATGTGTAAAACTGTGACGCGTGGTCTGCCGTTGGAGCGCACACTCAGTTAGTTATTAGACGTGTTACTACTGGTGCCCAGAGCTGTTCAGCTTAACGCACTGAAGCCTCTATCTGCTGCCTTTCGCTTTTTGTATTGTTCGAGTAGGAGGAGCCGCTTTCCTGTGATTGTCTGCCTCCCTCCCATCTCTCTTTCTCCCTCTCTCTCTGTCTCGCTCTCTTTCCCTCTCTCATTTTTCCAAAGTTGAATATTCCAATTGCCTGGGAGCTCTCGCCAGCGGAGCGGTGCAGCCCACTGACTGAAAGGCACCGGACTGGTGTTTTTGCTTTGCGCCGCGCTGTGCGCTTTGTGGAACAGACGTGAAGGAGTACTCTTCAATACCCCGGCTCGGCTCATCCCCTCCCTGTCCACCCTTCTGTGTTTCTTTCGTTTCGGGGCTTCTCTCAAGATGACAGAAGAAAAGAGAAGTGGGCATGTAAAGCTGGTAGGTGTCTGAAACCCCTCCCCTCCGCGCTCAGAGGTGTCTGACTCGGTCTATCTGTGTGGGGGTCCAGTTTTGTGGGAACGCTCAGACAAGCCGGGGGAGAAAGAAGCGCCCGGAAATAGAAACGGGAACCGGTGGTGCTTTTCCCAGCCATCTATGGGATTTTTCTTTACGCGTTTGTGTAAGCTTTCTCTTGAATGGAACCGAGCCATACGCGCACGAACATGTCTGAGGTAGGCTGCTGGTAATAATGCTCAAACTTAGACATTAGTGCTGGGACAGGTTTTCTCAGAAGCTTCCACGTCCGTGTGTCCCCATCTGATAATATACTGTACGTGCCGATTTGTGTATGTGGCAAGTTAAGGCAACAGCAGTGTATGCACTCATTGGTGGTCTAACATTAGATTAAAACGGCATTTTTTGCTTACGAGGGTAATTTAGGGGGAAAGATGGGTAAATAAAGCATTTACGTAGTGTGCTCCAAAGTGCCTCTAACTCCCATCAGAGCTTAAGATAACCGAGCTTTAGTTTGGATACCCCTGCTGCGCATATGATGGCATACTGTTTATTAGAGTGATTCAGCTTCAGAGAGTCTTGTATTATGGTTATGTTTATTTAAAGGGTTTTATAGGCTCATTTCGCGAGCTGTAGTGTATCCATGAAACACAGACGCTCGAGATTTTTGCAGTTTATCTTGTCCCGGGGTGAATGATAGACTATAAACAAGGGGTCCTTATTGCATCCTCGTGCTTTTCAGAGCAATAGAGATTCATCCAAGCGAGAAACATCAACCTGATTTGTTTTGAAAATTTTGTGGAACTCTCTGGTAACCAGTAATGAACCCGATTGAAATAAGTTTTTCCCCTATTTTAAATGCCATTTTTGTAGCATTCTCGCTAAGAGAACATTTTTAACATTAATAGAATTTCTTTTCTTTTTTAAATCTCTATACTTTGATAGCAATATGTGTGCTACACTTACACAAATGAAGCCTTTACTTTTTCATTTTAGCTAAATCCAATCTCTGCCACCGTAGCACTGAAGGGAACTTGTGCCCCAAAATTAATAGCCCAACAAACTGGGATGAAATACACAGACAACATTGTGTTTAAGTGTCGCTACATATCACGCAGTGCTGAATGCCAAACATTATCCTGGACTTCTAATAATCCTGCTGAGCTCAGCTGACAGCATGAGGAAATGTGCTTCTTGTTAGGCTGCTGAAGTGTTTTGCAGCACTAACAAGTAACTACTGTTATGTGATAGGTGCCTGTCAGGTCATACGTCTGTAGTAGTTTGCATCGTTTTTCTTCAACCTTTACTCGAATCAGTCCCTCCGTGCTAAATCTCAAATCCTGCTTTCCAGATTGCTACTCACTGCCTCTCCACTCACCCTCTCTGTGCCTATGCCACCAGTTTGCGTGAAGCAAAACCACAATAGGGTGGACTAAAAGCTGAAACCCAATCAGGCTTTTGCAATTCCTCTAGCAGAAGTTTTCCCAGTTCTTTTTTTTTTTCTTCTTCTCTTAAACCCTTGGCGCTGACTGTCTCCTGCCATTAGACAACATGGCTCATCAGACTGATTACACATCAGCATACTCATGTACGCTTCCATCTCAAACAGACAAGAATGCAGTTAATGCTCCTGGCTGCTAGTTACACTCTCAAATGCCATGTGTTCACTTTCCTGACTGATTTTCTATCTTTAGGATTGTTTTCCTGTTTCTCACTTTATCACCCTCCCCCTCTTCCTTCCTCCCTTCCCTTCTTATTATTTCTCTCCCCTTCTAACTCTTTCTATCTCAGAGAAAAAGTGGGTGTTGTTCCCTGTCGGTACGGGAACCTACATCACAAAGCTCACTGTTATGCCTGCTTTACTTTCTATCAGCTTCTTTTGCTTAGGCTGTTGTGTATACATTTCTGTCTATTCACTGTGGGCAGCCAAAAGAATTAAAAGAAAGGTGGTAGATTTAAAGAAGCCTTGTTGTCCAGTGATGCATGTTGTAAGATTAAATTGAATGGATCAAGGGAGATGCAGCAAGCGTGATTCATTCAACAAGGTTTAATGGATTAGGTCGTGTAACGGTCATGTCTTGGATTTGAAAAAGCTCGACATTGCTGCTGCCAAAAAATAGGGACAATATTGGTACCAGAGCCTCCCCTGCAATGCTGAGGGTTAGTTCACTTAATATAAGAATAAAGCAGTAGACGTGTTTCTCTTTGTTCTTACTTCCTAATGTGCTGAATTTCTAAAATACTTCTGATTGTCCTCTGGCCATTTTTTCATTTCATTTCAAGTGATTTGTGAGTTATATGGTATTTCTTTAAAGTCACTAAAGCTGTAAAAATCATTGGAGACCAGATTTGTGTTCATCAGTTTAGAATGAGCCCTGTTAGGTCTCCTTTGATTTTCGAGATTGCAGCAGTTGCATGTCAAGCCCCGATCACCTTGATCAGATTTTGAATTAGCCCACCTGTTAATCTGAAGTTGGTATAGCTGCCAGTAATATACCTTAAAGCACATAACTTCATCTGAACTACATGACAGACAGTAAGTGGTAGCTTGTACCATTTTGTGTGTCTGCACAGAGGTGGCCAGCTTTGTGCAGTCGAGGGATATACGGAGTGAAGCCATGCATCTGAACTTGGGATGTTTTAAAATCCCTTCTGCTCTCTTGTTCCCTTCAGCGTTCCAGCTTTCTGCAACAAATCTAGAACACAGCAATTCCTCTAATTCTCTAAAACAGTTCAAATGAATCATCTTAGCGAGCAGACATGGCCCGCTTAATAAACTGTGTGCTCCTGAGTTTCTACCTTCAGCTGTGTTGTTTTTGCACATATGCGCAGTAAATGAGCTGAGAAAACAGTTTTGTATTGACAAATGTTGGGGCTAATGTAGAGGCAGACAAGGTTTAGGTTTAAATAGCCTGCTATATATTTCAGTTATTGCTTTACGATTTTTTAAAGGTCTTTTTGCGTGTTCATTTTGCACTAGTAATAACACCCTAGAGGATATGCTTTTGTGATGGGTGCAAAAGTGATGGGTTGGTAGCACTGAAGTAAGCATAATCACAGCATCAAATGCACTTCAGGGTGCCATTAACAAAACCACAGGAATCTGCAACAAGCACCTATGTTAAATGGAAAGTGTCAAAACAGGTGAACTAGCAGGGCCTGCTGCCCATTGTTTTAGAAGAGAAGCATGCTGTTGATCATTGTATATCAAATGATAACAAAAAAAGATGTGTGTTGCAAAGAATTTCTAGTTCTTTCTTTGCCTCTCTCCCACTGTACAGCTGTTCAGTTTCTTCACATTATTCATATTGGTCAAAGGCCAGATAAATCTTGTGGAAAAATTACTCACTTGTGTAGTTGTAGCTACAGTGAGGGCGATGGGGATTGAAATTAACCATGCATATGTGAAGGTGGTGGTAATTAGTTGTAAAGAGTAGAGGGACCGAGTGAGACTAAAAGATTGCCAAGTCTGACTGCGGGTCATTCATTAAAGAAAATAGTTTGTGTGATATAGCATTGATCTGCGGAATAAATCTTGGAGTTGAGACCTACATCGCATGGATGGATGTATGGTGTGACAGATTGCCTCCTGTCTTTGTCTCCAGACTCCTTTGATCTCTTCAGTGCACTCAGTGCAATGAAGGTCCCTGCCAAGGGAGGCATAGCTTGTCTCCCAGATATATTTGCTCTGCATGTAGATCAGCAAAGAGTACTCATGCATGGCACCCCATTGCTTAACTTTCTTCTCCCGGCCAAAATGCCGTTTTATTCTTATGCTAGCATGAAAGTCCTGCGGCGCCATCTAGGTGCTCTACTATAGTTTTGTTAACGTTATATCTTAACACAGACAGAGGAGCTTCTGTATTGCAGTGCTAGCACGGGGGAAAAAGCCTTGGTAATCTAAAACCAGTGCACTGTGCTGTTGAAACAAAAATGACTATATAGAAGGTTACATAATCACAAAATTGTGGCTACAAGTGTTGGGCACACTTCTGTAAAGTGCTGAATTGTGTGCTTGTGTGCTGCTGTTCAGTGCTCCACTCCACTGTCTTCATTTTGTTAACTCTGGTCTGGCAAGCATCAGTATATATGCTGTGGCAGGAGGCATCATAGACGTTAATTAGTTTGCATTCAAGAACCCATCAGAGCTTCAGTTCAAATATATTGTCCATCCTTATCATTATGTGAGCTCCAGCCCATACTTTACTGACTTGTCCAACCTCCAAGCGTTTCATCTATAACCGAGCCTTAGTGGATGATTTACAGACTAATATCTCAGAGCTAACAGATTGAGCTTACGAGCTTTTGAGTTCAACTTGAAAATATGGGCAAAACAAGTCTTGAGTGGTGAGAGAACTTAAACCTCTGGCTGCTCGCACATGTAAACATGTATTGTGCCAAATTCTATATGCAGTACGTAACATGAAGTGCCAAGTCCCGTCTTTATATTCCTCTTTCTGTTGGCAATGTCCATGCTTGTATTTTTTTCTGTCTCTGTGTCACTTAACAGGAATGCAAACCTTTTCAACTAACACTAATGACATTCTGATATAAGCAAGTGCTGTATTTATACATTACAGATTACATATAGTTGCATGGTGGTGCAGACTAAACAAAACAAGGGTGGGACTGTGACCTGTCGTGTTGACCTGATCTGTGTGTAAGAAACACCAGATCAAAACTGGAAAAGGAGAGCTCAGCTGAGAACAGCTGAGGAGGAGGCGGCCAATTTTCATCCACACTAGTTAACAGTCAGCTGCCTATGTTGGTACAGATGTTTCCTATGATCTCACCTGCTGGCAGCAGGATCCAGAATCTGGGCCCAGTTCTGACGTCATGCTGTCCACCCAAGAGGCCTGTCTATTGGGTAAAGTGTTCCACACCTCCTGTCTGTTGGAAGCAGAAACTATGGATATTGTGAAGGTGTAGACTTCTGCCCGGGGAATGACATGAGCTGGGGGGAGTTAAAAGTCATATGTGAACAAAATGCTTTGAAGATTTTCTGGGTCTTTTTTTCTGTTATAGTAGATTATGGAAGATATTTGTTACTAGATACTAGTTCTTGAAAGTTTTTCTGGTTTTCTTTTGATTTTTTTTTTCTTAACTTTACAGCAACTGTTTCAGGTGCCATTGCATTGGAAGTTGTTTCAAACTGTTCCAATTGTTCTGGAAACTTGTAACACAAATCCTTGCGCTCTTCACTTCGTGGCCATTTAACTCAGGTGTGTTGCTTGCAATAATGAACACTATAATCTCTGCAGCACAAGCCCGGATGCAGCTGTGATAAAAATAGAGGGATTGGAAATGGAAATGCAGGCGGAGAGAGGGAATAACTATAAAGAGAAAGATCAAGAAGGTAGGTGTAAACAGGAGGAGGCGTGAAAAAAGATTTTTGAGCCGCGAGGTTATTTGGGGGTTTCTGGGGAGGGTTCGTAGCTGTACAGATCAAAGAGCAAAGACAAAAAGTTAAGGGGGTTAGAGGAGGGAGGAAAAAAACACGACTGACTCATGCACTCACATATAGACACGTACATAATTCTATCATACACAGTGATCTGCCCAGCAGGTGCTTTTAAGGAACACCCTCCTACTTAAACGACTTCTTTAGGAATGATTGATGCTCTTTAGAACCTCTGCAAGAGATTATCTGTCACTGTTTGCAGGGAAGGGTTTATTTACAAACTGCTAGTTACTTCACTGCAGCTGAACATTTTATCTACAGCCAGCATAATTATAAGTGGGAATTTTATTTGACTGATTTTTAAGTGTCCTGGCCATAGGTTCAGTTCCGTGTTGGTATAGCAGTGGCTATTGTTAACTTTCCCAATTATTTTGTGTGGTTTTGCAGTGCCCTGGGGACTGGCTTTTTTTAAAATGCCGGCAAAGCTATTGTTTAACAAAATACCTATTGATTTGTGTCAGCTCTGCTCGTGGGGCCACACTGAGGAGGGAATGTTGTTTTGTTTTCACAAACTAGTTACTCGGAATGCTTTAGAGCACTAACTCCATCTTAGCTCAGGCAAGTCCAACCAACAGGAAAGACGAGGCTCATTTCTATTTATTCTAATTGATAGTATTACAGACTTTTATAGAGTCTGACCTAATGTTTTTAAATGTGTTCTGGCACAGCAGATGTGTTTGTATTTTTATAATAAAGCTATTTAAGATCTCATTTTTGCAAAATCTGCACAGTATTAGAGCCTGATCAATGTAGAATTTTTAAGACCATTACTATATTTGGCAGTATAAAAATCTGATGTATCAGCCAGCATATCTTCTTCTTTTTTTTTTCTTTGAGAAACACAAAGCATTTCTTACGTGTCAGTGTTTATTTCCTTGTTTACGCTCTGCCAGGATGCTCAGATTGCGCTGTTTGTAGCATTCCAGGAGCAACGAGGAAGTTGCAGGTTGCCCTTTTTAGAAAAACTGTTGAATGTCAACACCCATAGCAAGATTGAAGGGTGTTTTTTCCATGTCTTTTTTTAACGTTTTCTTTTATCTGTCATTATAAATGCAGATACTTACAAAATAGCTAATGGCGGCCGTTAATGTCGGACCAGTGATAAATCAGTCGGGCTACATAGTTAGTGAGCCATTAGTCTCGCCAGGAGTTTTACTAAGGTTTCATTAAAACCAGGAAGGGTAAGGTGGAGGTAAATGTGAGATTTGAGTGCTGTCACACATTCCTGAACATCCGTTTTCTTTCTGTGAGATCAGGT
This sequence comes from Pundamilia nyererei, assembly GCF_000239375.1. Taxonomy (NCBI): domain Eukaryota; kingdom Metazoa; phylum Chordata; class Actinopteri; order Cichliformes; family Cichlidae; genus Pundamilia; species Pundamilia nyererei. Next base: position 5,291,916 of record NW_005187409.1, on the reverse strand, counting down.
CGGAATCCCAGTGTTAGTATTTCCCTTCTTGCGAGCAAAGTTGACTGCTTAAGTTTGAGAGTGACTACTCTGCACTGCGAGTGAGTTTGCAATGATTATATGTTGCATATCATTGCAACATCATTGTTGGTACTCCTGCAATCAGTGAGCTCAGATCTGTCTTTTGACAGTTGTGCTGTGATATACACATTGGCAGCCTACAACACTTCCCATAAATATTTCACAAGAGATTAAGGAAACTAAATTTATCAAGCGGCTGTCAGGGCTCATTCATTGTGCTATCAATCAGCATGTCTTTTCACCCTTAACAATAATAAGATTTCCCATCTTGAGAATGAACAAATGATCACTTATCAGTGATAAATAGAGCTAATCAAACAAATAGAGCTATAAGCTGCTGACATTTCAATGCATGGAGCATGCTGAGCCAATCGAATGGCAGCCAAGGAAAACAATGGCTCATATTCACCTCCCCCTCGAAGGAAATGCCAAACATTACAGTGCTGTATAAATAGAAGCTTCTGACTTTGTAGAGCGTGATAGAGGACAGGAACCCCCTCCCTGGGGTCACAGTCATGGCAAGGTCTCCCACCTCTCCTCCCTTCTCCATTCTCCGTCTTTATTGCTCTTTTTGTTTTCATTCTGAGTGAGTGATTTATTTTTGTTCTGATTTCTTTTGACCTCACTGTGGGGTGTTTTTTTTTTTTTTTCATATTTTTTGGTTCACTTCTGTAGTTCATATTTCTTTCTCCCTCACACCCAGCAACCATGAATAACTGAACATCCTAGTAACACTTTACAGACACCTCCTGGTTTATTAATGAGACCATCTACTACAGTAGAACTGGCAAATGGCCCTCCAGGATGCATTATGTTTTGGGGGAATGTACGGACTTTGAACTAAAGTGACTCACGCAGTCTGTTCTCACTGTAATTCAGTTTAACTGTCATGAAAAACTTCCCGTTTGCATTTAGATAAATGCAGCTTATGCACATCTGGGAAAACAGGGCCCTCCAAAGTGCAGCGTGCAGTGTCGCATTAAAGGTGGCACTTCATTCTATTTGCCATTTCACACTGTTTTTTCCATCCACCTAACTGAGACCGGAGGAAGGAAGAAAGAAAGAAAGAAAGAAAGAAAGAAAGAGTGATCCTTAAAAAAAGGTTAGTTGCTCTGTCTGTAAGTGATGGGGTTACAGATGTTTCAGCTGAGATAACTCCAACAGGTCTTCAATCTGTACTGCCTTTTGAATCAGGCGTATAAATGTATTTCCTTCTGTTTGCAGGCTCCACAAACAGCCTGAAAGACCGAACACCAGCTGCTGGTCTCAGCAGATTTAGGAAACTGCATGCACATGTGGCAACACATAACCACAAGGACACACACATTCACCAGAAAGGCATTTTGTGTTTGGAGCTTTGTGTTTCTTTATCTCAGTCTTATCATGACACACTGCCAGAATCTGTAGCTGTAGCTGCAAGGGTATAGTTTATTCTCCTCCTGAAAAATGTTGGTTTTTATCTTGCAAAATTACTACTTTGAAGAGGAGAGCAGCTCCAACTGTGATTTTCAAGTAGTCAAATCCATTGTAGTTCAATAGGACAGCGTATTAGTATAATTTTTTTCCCCTTAGAGAGATTTCTTAAGAACAAAAGCTGTCATATAAGCTGTCAGGACTTATTGACCTGGGTATCTGACTACTAGAATCAATAACACCAGCACGGATAACATCATTTACTGGTATAGCTTGACAAGATGTTGATAAAGTGGCCGGCACCTTACGGATCACTTATCCTTCTCATTTAGAGCACAAATAGCATGCGCTTTAAGCTGTCAGCTGTTTTCACAATGGGAAAACTTTTCACAAATATATCGTCAATCTTCATACAGAGGCCTATTGTTTTCTTGACAGTTTTTCCAGTCTCATATAGGTATACAGGGGCCAAGAATGCAATTTCCAGCATAAAAGATCCTCTTTTCAGAAACTCGGAGTGTCGCTTATGTGGTGCGTAGATTGCTTTTTCACACGGTGTGAAGTAAATTACCATATTTATAGAAAATTCCAGTAAAAGGTTAGCCATTAACTTGGCACTGTGCTGTTGCGCACATATATACACACGCACAGAGTCAAATAAAAATATAGAAAAATTGAAGAAGAATTGGTGTCAAGTGTCAGCGGAGGCAAGTTTGTTTGCTTTCTAGCAGACAAACTTGGACGAACAATAGATTTCCTTGGATTCTGCATTGTGTGCCTATGAATCATTCACTCGTTTTGCGTCATTTTCGTTTCACGAATGCATGTATGGGGCATTGTTTCACTCCAAGATATTCATTATTGTGGATTGCTGGTAAGTCCTAAAAGATAAAACAGAACCCTTCGCAGTGTTTCCAGGGAACTGGCTTTGAAAATGTTACCTAAGAAGAATTTAAAACTTTTGATTTTTTAAAGTAAGGTGGGGAGAAGAGAGTACTGAAACTAAATAACACAGTGAGGATAAGACAGACCAGCTTCTTGTCTCATGAGCCTGATTGTCAAGGTCAGTCGTTAACAACATAAACACTTGCGAGTGGATTGAACCCTGCTTACTTATTATATTTCTGCTTTTGTTGACTGTTAGTGGTATCTCTGTTCTCTCTCTCTATTTCGTCTTTGCTCTCACCACATGCCGCTGCGTCTAAATATCTAATAAACTGTTCTGCCAACTTCTGATCCTTGGGTTTGTTCTCACCTGGGCAAATGCACATGAATAATGGAAGCAGCATGAAGAGAGGCAGGGGCCTGGTTGCTCCAGTGTTGTGTTGAGGCCTGATAAGGCTCTCTACCACAGCAAAAGAGCCTCGGAGAGCTGATGAGACGACGTCTGACACTATTAACTTTATTACCCACAGGCTGCCACGCTGTAACAGGCAGAAGTATTAAGCAGAGAGTTAAGGATAGGAGGTGTGCTCTATTCACTGTCACAACTCTGTGAAAATCTCATTTCAGTCTGCTTTCATGTATAAATACATTAAACCAATTAGCAAGTCTGGCTCAGGCTTGGACTTCACAAGAGTTGATTGTTTGTTTTATTTTCAGTGTCTTGCATCAGTAAATGTCCTTCACACAATAGAGCCCTCATCAGCACCGCTGACAGCAAAACAAATATGGTAATGAAAACGAGTGCTGCTGAAACATGTGCACCCAGGCCAGTCAACATTAACCAGCATTTTACCATATGGATAAAACAAACACTAGTCAAACACTGACTCTTCAATGTAGCATCTGATTGACAAAGTACACCACGTTAGGAGACAGATGGTGTAGTAGTGGCCTAAACTAATGGACTTTATTCCAGAATACAAGTGTTTGTGTCCCATCTAGGACTCGTGTCTGGTTAGGCTTAGGTCAAAAAACATACCGATTGGATTTAGGAAAAGATTATGTTTTGGATTAAAATGCAAGCTTGTTTTAGCTTCTTCAGTAGCACTATGACAAATTCCCCGACTGTAACAACACCAGCAAAGAACATTTGGCTGTGGTATCCCTGTGTCTTATTCCTAACATTATGGGACCATTCTAGTCTGTCAAAGTACCCCATACATTACAATCTAACGATGCGTGTTTCAGGCTCTACCGATTCCTGTCCTACAGGTAGGTGAACAAATGACAAATCCTAAAGAAAGATAATAAAATAGTTTGATAAAAGTGTATAAGAACAGGAAATGAAAAATAACGGTTAAATTGCATTAAAAAACATACCGCATTTTCACCTTTTAGCCCTATTTCTTCCTCTTCTACACACAAAGACATGCTGTGTTGACAAATGTTCTATATCTGCAGTACATGCTATTAGTATATGCTGTTACTAATGACAAATTATACCAATGTCTGCAACTTAATTTGGATGCCATTAAGCACATTAATAACTAAGCTAAACACCGTTTTTCAATGCTACCGGCTTAATTTATGCTGAAATGCTGGCACTATTATGACTTATTCCATAAAGTATTAATAATGAGTTTCCACAAGATCCGCTGAGGGTTAGTGAGGTGAACTGTGATAACCTCTTCTCTGTGTCCCAGGCATATTTTCCTCAAACAAAGGACTAACATTGGTAAACTGGGAATGGGAAAAGTTAACTGGCAGTGAGCTACTGCCCTTATTGGTGCCCTGTGCTGGCTGAATTTGAGGCCTGTCAGGTGCTTGATAAGCAATTAAAAAGTGATTCAAATAAAAAATATTGGTTTTGCATTTGAGCCAAATTTTGAGATTAAAATAATTGCTGTGTAGTATTCACTTTGTGGATGTAGGCTCCTTGCTGAAAACGTTTACCAGTCGGGATGGATAGACCCACGGAGAAGTGACGTAGATTTATTTTGTTCTGGAGTCGTTGCTGTCTCAGCTGTAGCAGTGAGGGGGTTAAGTTTAAGTCCGTCTGCTCAACTGTACTGAATGTGAAATGGAAACACCAGCTTGGCTGGATTACTGTTTACATTCTATGAATAGGAATCACATGTTTGATGAAACCGGCCTGCTCCTGAGGTCTGCTGCAGAGAGGAAAAAGCAGGAATGAAAGGGAGGAAGAGAGAGGAAAAACTGAGCCTGTGGAGGTGGGCGGAAGAGTGAGAGTCAGAGGAAGAAGGGATGAAAACATGATAAAAATGAAGGCTGGACTTGATGGTCTAAACATTTATTATTATCCCAAGAAGAAGCTCACTGAAGCACATGGCATGTGTTGCTTGATCCCACTTATATAATCGTATGTACAGTTTTGGTGTGTTCAGGTCAACTTGAGGGCTCTTACATTTGGAGCTGCCGTATTTCCTTTTTCTAAAATAATGAATAAGTCTCTTGATTTCTGGCACAAGTCATCAGTAACCGGTCGTGACATGTGTCTTATGCGTGGGGTATTTTTTAACCCTGTTAAAATTAATTGCCCACTAAAATGTCAGGATTTCAGTCCACTAATGCAACTGAATTCCACTGAATCTACTCAAACAAAGTCCTGTTTCTTTTTGGTTTAAATGCTTAGCTGAGGTGATTATGGTAAATGCCATGGGAAGGGCCTGAGAGTTGTGTTTGCTAACACTGCCACTAATGAAAGCAGTCATACAGCCGTGTTATGTTGGGTTGCTGTTTTCCGTCCTGCTGATTTGTGCAGCCTCGCCAAAGTGTGTGGGGCTTTGTGATTTAGCACCGCACAAACAGGCCAGTCATTCTCTGTAAAAACACGCGTGTTGGCTCCAGGCGTGACATTTGGTTACGCCGTAAAAGTCATGAATGAAATGTCCTTGTTGACGTGAGAAAGGCACTATGCAGAGCCAGAGAGAGAGAGATCAAGCTTCCACCTTGTTGTGCCACGTTTAAGCTATTTTCCTTCTTCATTTTCCTTCCAAAACTAAAGTATAATTTTCTTGGGTGGACTGAATCACAGACAAAAACATTATTTATCATCTAGCTGCATTAAAATGCCATAAAAGGCACTGATACCACAAACACAGGTGAAAGGTCCAGGTCATTGAGTCAGATTAGCCGAGCTGATGCCGAGAATGCCGTGTCGAAGGCACCCACCTGTCTGTCAAAGCAGCCACACACGATAATATATAACTCTAAGCCTTCTAATGCAATTCAAATGGGTAACTTATCAAACTATTCACCCTCCTCCACTTTGCAGTGAGCTTGAACTTTTCTCCCTCCTACTCTTTTTCCAAGCAGTATAAGCGATTAGCAAAAGGGTTTTGAGAACCATTTCTAATCATTAGGAAAGTTTTTTGTGATGTGACAGCATTGTTGCCATGCACATGTTGTGGGTTTCTTTTCTTTTTTCTTTTTTTTTCTCCAGCATCCCACGGGGATAAACATGCCAGTGTCTCACGGTGTGTTTTCTAAAGCCCTTCCAAAAGGAAGACCGCTGAACCCCTGGTGTTGTTGTTTACTGCTGTCTTGCTCTCTGGAGCCTCAAACCTCAACCATGTGATTTTTCTGCTCCGCTTCCTTTCGCTGCGATAAGCCTGTGATTAACAGCCTCTGGTGATAGATAGATTCAAGGGACACTTATAGTACAGAGAGTAGCGGGAGTGCAGGTGGGGGATTGTGTGGGGGTGTGCGGGTTTTGTAAACACTGTCAATCTGACAATGAAAAGTGGCGATTCACTGCAGATTGTCACAGTGTGTCAGTTGCATCAGTGAAAGCAGCTTGCACTGGAGTAGGAACCGAGAGCTAGAAGAGCATCTTATTATGATATATATATATATATATAATATATAATATATGTTTGATTGCATCTGTCATTAGCATGTTTTCTCTCCATATTTGCAAGGAGGTGACGCTCTGCTAGATTTGAATGACACCAGAAAGTAGCGTCGTTATAAACATAATAACGACCGCTCGTCTGTGGTGTCCACATCTGTCTCTCATTCTGCTCTCATTCTCAAAGAAAGTGTTTGATAGATGTCTAGCATCTGTCTCGCTCGCGCCTTTCCTTTGTGTCTTTATAAGCGCTGCAGTGGATATGCATTTTTGCCCTTAGGGGAAAGGTCTACGTGTGGTGATTGTTTTTATCTATTACCCCTTCGTTCCATCATCATCAAGTGTCCATTAAGCTCCCGTTTTGGCTCTGCAGCTGTGCTGCTACAGTTCACGGGGGAGCAATTTAGTTTTTACCAGTAAATTGTTTGTACAAGGATAATCATCTTTGTTCCGTAAGTGTCATCTCTCCATACTGATGTGTGAAACCTGCGCTTTTAAATAAACAGCCTCCTTTGTTGTTTTAGTGTCAGATTATGACGCGACATAAAGCGAGCGTGATGTCAGTGGTTGCTATTTTGGGGCATTTCTTTCAGGTTATGTCTTCTCCCACATGAACGCTGGATCTGAATGCGTGGGAACAGGTTTTACCTATATGTAGATGAAAAATTCAGTCTGCCTTTAAACACATACTAAATCAAATGATCTCTCTAGGCAGATTAATGAGTCATCAGTTGCGTCCATTTTTTCTTTTTTCTCTTTTTCGTTCACTTCATTAATAAAAGCTCTGAGCAAGACTAAAAGATTTTGCTACAACACGCACTGCAGTAGATCAGGATAAGTGCCTAACAGGTTTGTGCCTTTGTGCACATGTGCTTATTTGGGTTTGTGCGGTACTGTGCGTGTATGCCTGTGATATGAGTGTTTTTGTTGAAGCACTAGCTCAAGCTGTTCTCCTTCCAGATGGGACACTTCACCTTAACAAGAATGGCAGATGAAGAGAGACAACAAGACAGAGAGAGTTTGTGCTTGTAAATGTGGAGCTCTGGCTGTGTGTGCTTATGATTTTGTGGATGTTTGTGTACGTGCATCTGTGTGTG
>NW_005187409.1:5274743-5284556 GCF_000239375.1 Pundamilia nyererei | reverse complement strand
GCCAGCCTGTCTGCAGAGCAGCCGCATTTACCATGAGGCTAGGAATTGAGTCCCTTAGTGACTCCCATCATAGCCAGCATTGTTTCCCCAGAGTGACATAGCTAAAGCTTAATGGGGCTGTTGATGGTGTGTTAAAGCTTGGTGTTAATTATAACCCCATGCTCCGTTAAACACAGTCACATTAGCATCAGCATAAGGAACACTGCTGAGCTCTGTCCCAGGGAATAAAGTGACACTGCTGATTCAGTCAACAGTTGAATTAAATGTTGATAAAATACGCAGTTTAATGGTCATGCACTCATATGCGATCTGATGTGCTCAATAATTGAGGGTTCAGACTCTGTTTTATGGATGTCACGGTGCTAGAATTTCAAAGTCGAAACTGATGCCCAGGAACATGTGCAATACGCAATATTTTTATACCAAAAAAAGGGGAAAAGAATAAAAAGAATTAAGAGGCTTTTTTAAAGTAAAAATTAGATAATGCTGTCTGACTGATTCTGGTGACTCGGCAGTAGATTTTGTTGCTGATCAAATCAGATTTAGCAAGTGCCTCTTCTCTCTAGTTGCTGGTAGACTTTTCTCAGCTTTAGAATGGGATTTTAAGAGAGCATAGCACTTTTTAGATACATACAAATGTTTGTCCGGTTAAGTGAAAACCATCCATTAATGTTACCGACAGGCAAGACTGATAACGTTTGCTGCTCCCGCATTATCATTATCATTTTATTACTACTTGAGCTGCTAGTGAGAGGAGGGACCGCGTGCCTGCTTGTCTGCAGTGGTGAAGTGTGAAACTGTGTATCATCTGGAGGAGGCGAAGGCAACACTGTTGGTGTCAATACTGTTGCAAATGAGTATCTAATCCGATTTGCTGTTAGTATTGATTAGTATCTGAAAACCAATTTTCTTTTGTTAGTTATTATACAGCTCTCTTGACAGATTTACATTCCTAAAGCATCTTTGCAGAGTGACTTGTAGTTTATTTCAGTGAGAAAGGAACCGTGCCTGTTGTGTGACTTCTCCTTAGTTTAATTTGTCAAATACTACTGATGAAAAAGGATGAAATGCAGTAACAGCTATCCTGATTGATTATATACTACTACTAATGATAATACTGATATATGATAAGACAGGAGGCAAAATTTGAGCGGGCCGAGTAGAAGGTGTTAAGAATTTCACTGTTGGTGAGCAGGATGGACAAGATTAGAAATGAGTGTGACGGCTCAGGTTGAGCAGTTTGGAGACAAAGTACAGAGGTAAGGCTGAGAGGGTTTGGACATGTGCAGAGGAGGGATAGTGGATACACTGGATGAAGAAGATGCAGAATATGGAGCTGTCAGCCAGGAGGAAAAGAGAAAGATCTCAGAGGAGGTTTGAGGTGTAGTGAAGGAGGACAGTGTGACAGAAGTGCATGCTAGGTACATGGCGAGATGGAGGCAGATGATCTGCTGTGACTGATCATCTGTGCATGTCTGTGCAGAGCCACTTAATGAATGTTTGCACCCTGATGTTTCCTGATGTTGATTTATACCACTGAAACAGTCAGTGCAGCTGATCTGTTGCTTACCCCGTGTCTGTTCTCAGAACTAATCTGCTTTTAAATTTATTTACAACTATTCTGAATTAAGATTACTAGTAGAAAGCAGTAAAACTTGTATATTTAATATTTCTATCAAATCATAAATAAAAAGGTCAGCTGTGATTTGTAACTGGCTGTTATATATAGTGTCAAAGCTAAAGACTTATGTCCCATTTGTCATTTGAGACTTGGGGCCAGCAACCTTCACTGCCATCAACAGGTTCTGGAAGTTGGAAATTGTCCTTGCCTCACTGCATAACCTTCTCCTTACATCCCATTTCTCTAGATATTTCCAGTAATCTACCTTTTTTGTTATCAACCTGATACGCTGGAGATAAATTTGTTCTGCTGTTGGCATGACAAAGCCAAACATTATGTTGGTGCACTCAGTGGTGCCTCGCTGCTAAACATGCTTTTTCTTTATACCAGATACGGCTGGGCGATGCGATAACAACCTCATACAGTACCTGATAAATAACAGCCAAGGTGAAATATTGCAGGAGGATATTAGGTGCATGTACACGTGTAACTACAGCATACTCAGAGACTCATACCTGAAATGTATTTTCCCATACACGCTCAACTTATTCGCACACAAGTCCAATGCCCTTTGCCTTTTATCAGCATAATATCTGCATGATTGGCTGAGGGTAGTTATTTATTTCTTTTCCAGATAATGAATTTTGTAACAAAGCAGCTGCATGCATATAACTGCTTTCTTCATCTGAGTGCCTTTCCCAGGCACTGCAACAACTGCTTAAATCATGTTTGCTTTCAACGCAGCTCAGTGTTGGGGCATTGTTTCTGGTGCCGCAGAAGAGGTGGAGACTTTTGGGAGTGCAAACGAGTTTAAGCCTTTGAGCTCCCTTTTTCAGTTTGTTTTGTTTTTGTTTTTTTGGCTCATCTTCAGCTGTTCTATTTTGCCGTTTCCAGAGATTAGGCATGGTTCATAATTTTACAATTCTGTAGAAATTATACTAATTGAACACTACCAAGTTAGAACAGAGTCTTTGCACATTGATGTTGTTACATGTGGGCCGGGGTGGCCACAGGTCACTCCTCGATTCAACATGCTTTGACAGGAAGCTGTGAACTTTATTTTCCCTCTGCATTCAAGCTTAACTGGTTGCATTCATAACAAATGCACTTATCACAATGCATGCTTTTAGAACATGAACTTGCATCAACAACTTATTTATATTCATGTAATTGTTTCAATACAGTCGGCTTGGTTTAGTATCTCTCACGTGAGGAACTCCTACTTTTATTTGTCAAATGGGACGTGTAATACTTTGTAAAGCTTTTGCAGTTTACACTGTGCCAAACCATCTCTGAGGCTTTAAAAAATATTCCCCCATGTTTCAAATAACATTGTTTGAATCGACAAAGAGCCGTCAGTGCTTCAAAAAGGCTGTTTGGCAGGCTGTGCTTAAAGTCACTTTTGTCAAGTGATAGTTATTAAGCCTGGAATTCTAGGAAATACAGCAGGCGGAATGCACCGTTACTCAATGAAACTACTGATAAGCACTTATTGTCAACACTCGTGCTCATGAGTTTCATTCACAACACATTCTCACTTTTTTTTGCAATGTTGGAGGAAGACTAAGGTAGATCTGTCTAGATCTTACTTGGTCTCCCTTGTGATTCCTGACCTTTCTTCATAGCGTGTTTTAGAGCATCATAATTAGTTACAACCTGCAGAACACCACAGGGGGAGACGAGGGCAGTCTATTAGGAACAACCTTGCTCAGTGAAATTGTCACTGTCGGCTTCCTGAGGTTGCATGGTTTAATGCTGCAGTTTCACGCTGCCTGCCTTGTTTCTTTTTAAGGACAGAGAGCCATGGGGGAAGAGAGGGATGGCGGTTATTAGTGATTTCTCATGTCAGTGATTTTAAGGCCACCCAGGGGAGACAGCTTGATAGGCAGGCCGCAAGGTGCTGAGATTTGAAGTGCTTGGAGAACAAGGAGGAGGATCTGAAATCAATTTTCTTGCTTAGCTGTTTCCACCGTTTGCTGCTTCGATCAAGTTAAAGTTTCCTTGAAGTTGTTGCTTGATAAGTCAAGCTGATCTTACTATAAAAGCTACAAAGTGTCAAGGTGTTAAAGTCCTTCTACAAGTTTCTCTGTCCTCTGCTGCTGGACATCTGTCTCTCCTTTTCTCTGCTGTTCACTCCATTAATTTTAACCTGTTCTTTTGATTCGGTCAGCCTGTATTCTCTCTTTTTATATAGCTCTGCGAGAGGAATCGCATCAAAGGTTCCACTGAGGGAAATGAGTTGTTGTGCAAGGAGAGGAGGTCATATTTACCAGCACATGGAAATGTGTGTAATAGTGATGTTTTTGCTAAATCTGTCCAGTTCAGTCAAACTTACATGAAGCCACTCACAGCTAGCTCAGGGTAAATGGGTGAATGTGTTCTTGTGTGTATTTCTTTATGACCTGTTAAATAAAAAAAATGCTTTAATTGTCTGTGCTTTAGAAGTGAAATTATCTTGCCTTCACTTGCTCAAGAAGAAATATAATTCCTAATTAGAGGCCTTTTTAATTGATAATATCTTCATTTATTCTCCACATAGGTAATTGGCCAGCTTCCGTGGGATTTGATGTCACCTTTAGATTGGTTTAACTGAAGATGGAAACACTGGAGTCTGAGCTGACCTGCCCGATCTGCCTGGAGTTGTTTGAAGATCCTCTGCTCTTGCCTTGTGCCCACAGTCTGTGCTTTAACTGTGCTCACCGCATCCTGGTGTCTCACTGCTCCACCAGCAAGCCCCTCGAATCCATTTCTGCCTTTCAGTGTCCCACCTGTCGTTACGTCATCACGCTGAATCACCGCGGCCTGGAGGGCCTTAAGCGCAATGTGACGTTGCAGAACATCATTGACCGCTTTCAAAAGGCCTCCCTTAGCGGCCCCAATTCTCCCACCGAGAGCCGTCGCCTGCAGCCGCAGCGACCCTACACCGCCACCATTAGCGGTACAATAGCTGGAACGATTGGCGGCGGCGGTGGCACAAGTGGAGGCAGCGCTCGTAGCAGCCCGGCCACTTCCAGCCACTCCCACCAGCACGCCAACCACACCAATCACATCAACCACACCAACGCTAACCACAGCCCAGCTGTTGTTGCTAAAATGGATCCACGGATCAGCTGCCAGTTCTGTGAGCAGGATCCGCCACGCGAGGCCGTCAAGACTTGCGTGACATGTGAGGTATCGTACTGTGACCGCTGCCTGCGTGCAACACACCCCAACAAGAAGCCCTTCACCAGCCACCGCTTGGTGGAGCCAGTGCCAGACACCCACATCCGTGGCTTGACCTGCCTGGAGCATGAGAACGAGAAGGTCAACATGTACTGCTTGGTGGATGACCAGCTCATTTGTGCCCTCTGCAAGCTCGTGGGACGCCACAGAGAGCACCAGGTGTCCTCCCTCACTGAACGTTTTGACAAACTCAAGGTTAGTCCCTAATAAGGTCATCACCAACAATTTCAGTGCACTGCACCGATTTTGTGTTTTTTCACTTCTGTGTTTGTGGAGTACGGTGAGTCACAACCTGCAACTAATTTGACTAAAACATTGTGATTTACTGCTAAAGCTGTTCTCGTCTGAACACAGATGTCTCATACAACATGCACCATTTATTATAATACATTTGTTTGCAGTTTGCTACACAATAAAATCATTAATCCGGTCACTCTTGCCTTGGGAATGGGCAATTTTGTTGACTGTGAACTTTCACTGCCATAAATATTGCATCATACAGCCTTTATTCTGCAAGAAGGGCTGAAAGACAGATCAAAAAGAGAGAGAGAGAGAGAAAGAGAGGGACAATTGGAATATTGTGCTGGTGAGAAGGGCAGAGAGAGAAGGAGACCAATAGGGAGGGCCGTCATTATAATAGTCGATGAGCTGGCATTCCCTGTGGCCACTGAGCTTTTTCAGAGGGCATGAGTAAAGACTGGGACTGCTGAATCAGGGTGAAAAACAACAGAGAAAGGCACAAGCTGGAGCTAATTCCATCACTAAAGGCCTAAAGGAGTCAGCATCATTCAGCTGGCCTAAAAACTTTTATCATGAGTTTGTATTGAGCACATGTGTGTGTCTTTTGTGTTAGAATCCTTTTCTAAAGAGAAATTGTTTTTCTAACTTGTATTTGTTTACTAATGAACCTATGACTAACTCATACTAGGTGTGTCTTTAGTGGAGACGGTTGATCTGCACTCATACAGCCGTGTCAGGACATTTATGTACTGTGGGATGGTATAATAACACCTTAAATTTCTGACGCAGAGCAAATTAAACTGACAGGCGGAGGGGTCGAAATAAAGCAAACCTTGCAGCCTCCAAAACTTTAGAAAGTAAGCATTTTGTATGCCAATAAATGATTAGCATGTCCTGGTGTCAGAGAGGAGCCTGTCAACTCTCATATTTGTTGGACACGTCTAGTATACGTTCACAGAGCTCCATGGTACTACATTTCAGTGTATCTCAACACACCAATTTTGTATTCTACATCAATTCAACAACTTTTCTTGAAAAGTTAAATGTTTATTAAAGTGGATTTTTAAGGCGAAAGGAGCCAGCTAAAGTAGTTTCAGCACCTGATGACTCATGGATGTCTTACTGGGAGGAAGTGCTGGGGTAGACCCAAGATTGTATCTCTTGGCTGGCCTGGGAACATCTCGGGGTTCCCCCGGATGATGTGGTAGAGGTGGCTAGTGAGAGGAAGTTCTGGGCTTCCCTACTTAGGCTGCTCCCTTGACCTGGACGTGGATGAGAAGCAGTAAATGGATGGATGTATTATCAAGGTGGTAGACCACTAAATTAGCAGAATCAAGCAGTGAAACCAGTACTTGTTAATATTCAATTTGCAGATACTCAATTTGCTGAATTCTTAGTAACGATTCAGGCTCATGTATTTGGCCTGTAGACTGTTAGAGATAACTTGACTAGAGGTAACTTTGTGCACGTATTTGCCCATACTTTAAACTCATTCCAGGGGTGCATGGGTGTTGCCATGATTTGATTTTTGTCAAATAAATTGAATTGTGCTGCACTCAGAAAGAAACGAACACCTTAGCAGAAGAGTCGGTGAAGTTTAAGTGCAGTGCTGTAGGTGGATGTTGCGATGTTTCACATAGGGATGTATTTCTGTGGCCTCACAGCACATTTGGCCTTTGTGTCACTCTACTGTGCAAAAAGGCTGGGCGTAAGAGTACATTTCAGGAGACATTGTTAACATTCATGTGCAACAAAAATCTATCTCATCAGGTCTCTGAGGTGAACACAGCACCAGTGATTGCTTTGAATCCATCTATTTGAATTCAGTGAAAATGCAGGTCCACAGTCTGCATTACAGATGAGCGCTGCCAAACTTTGGCTGCCTCCTACAGTTTTGCACCAGCATGTCACCCAAATTCCTCCTTTCACAGATTTAACCCTGTGGTGTTTATTTACACTAGTGTTAGTCTGCTCATTCTTTTCAAGCTGTGGGAGAGTTTACTGTAAGTAGTTAGTCCCGCTTCCTTTCTGATTCAAAGCTGGCTGTGGCTCGTTTAAACGTTCCCCAGCCAAGGCTTTGAAGTTTCTTGACTTTGAAATCCTCAATCAAGCCCAAGTCAAGGAGTAGGCCATCCATATTCCAAGCTCGAGCTCAGCTCACAAGTGGCAGTAGCAGTTAACTTAAAATCTTCTCCCTGCTCATGACAAGTGCTTGTGACTTCCACTGGTTTGAGTTGAGTTTTTAATCATATGTTACTGATGTTATTGACCAGTCTTCTGCAATGCCCCAGCGAGCCTGGCTGTTAATCAGCACCACTAAATAATTGCACTCAGTTGCCCTTTTGACCCCTAAATCCATCCGTTTGATTTTTGACTTCTGAATTAGCCTTCATATTATTTCCTCCTCCTGCTGTGTACGCTGGGAGCTACACTGCCACTCAATTATGTCTTTCACATTAAGGGGGAAAGGTAAGCTTCCCTTGGGCAAGCAGGGTGCATATTATAGGAGCAAAAATGGCAACAAGTGCAAGCACTGTTAAAGCCAGAAATGTGGCACTGCAGAACTGCAGGATAGTGAGTTAATTCTCCAGGCAGCTGTTAAGCAGAGCTCTTGCTTAGAAGCACAGACATCGGTGTCGCATAATCTCCAGATGTCAGTAATAGCATTTTCTTAAAGGACTACAACTTCAAGGTGCTACTTTTTGCATTTTTTGTTTCTGCACATTCGCTGAAATTACTGCTAACGAAGAGATGCTCTGTCGTAGCAGTGAATATCTCATCACCTGCTGCTTTGGAAGTGTTTATAGCCGCCTCATTAGAATGTAATTTAGATAAATTTCGTAGCAGCCTGACATCCCCCCTCAGATGCTGGGTAACCAAATCAAGAAGCTGAAGTGTGCACTCAGCACCAGCTTTCAGTCTCGCATGTTTGATGTGACACTGGGAGGTGATGAAGTCTAAGATGAAAGCACGCAAAAGGTCCACAGCATCAGTGGTTACTGGCCACGGCTTTAGAGGTGTCCATTCATGTTCTCCATGTTACAAAAGCTCATAGCTTCTGTTGTAATTAATGCCATCAAGTGTGTGTTAATTGAGTTTTGCAACATACTCCTATTACTGCTAAGAGTCATCTTTGCAATATGAAAGGAGCTGGAGGCAACACTTAGCTTCCCTTAGCACGAACACTTATTCTGTGTTTTGAAACACCAGTGAACGCAGAAATATTCCAACAAACGACATTTTGTTGGTGATTGCTGGTTAAGCTCGTGCTGTCCAGACATAATACATACTGTGTGGTTAAACAGAACGGCATAACCGGTGCTGGTGAGAGAAAGAGACAGTTTATGTGTCAAGTTCATTTTCCACTTCCAGCATTAAGAGAAGTAGCATTACACAATAACAGCAGGAAAGCTTCTTCGCTCCCAGTAATCAGCCACCATATGTAGATGGATATCAAATGAATTTTTTAAGTGTATTTAGTCATAACAGCCATAATAGCAGGAACCTTCATCATCAAACACACAGTCAAACAAAAAGGTAGAGAAAAGAAAAACTACTGCCTCTGCAATCAAACGGCGAACTCTACTTTTAAAACAAACCAATGGACAGAAATGCCCTCCTTGTGTTGAGATAATCATGATTCATATTAAACATTACACACAGACAAATTCCAAAGAGGTCAGCGATCAGAAATACTGAGGATAGGTGCTCACCCTACCACTCAGACATGTCTTACGTGTTGGATACATGCAGAGATGCATTAATCTATTGCAAGGCAGGTTAAATTAAATATGGATCTTTTATAATGGTGATGATAACATAAATTCAATGTATTAATTAGACAAAACGTTTACAAAAAACAAGGTTTTGGCAATTTTTCTAAGCATAATTGATCCCATTAATTGCAAGAAGGTTTTAAAATGTAAGAAATGACAGACTACAGAAAAAAAGATTTCTGGAAAGTTAATTAAATGACCTTTGTCATTGTTTGGCAAACAAATTCCCTTTTTGGTGACATAAAAACTGGGGGTAAAGAAGTAGCAAAGCCTAAAGATGAAGTTGCAAATCAGCTACAGAGCCAATTTTCAAAAGGCAAGAGCCTGAGTGAAGCTTAAGCCCAACCAGATGTGTTCGTGATGAGCGGTAACACGCTAGATCATACTGTGTTCAACATGTGGTGACTGAAAGGAGCAGATCAAAAAGAAACAAAGACAGAAGGAACTGATGAGAAACGGATTACATTACAAGTATAAGTCTTCTTCCTCTCAGCTACAAATGCTGGCACTTAATTTACTCACTCTCAGGCTCTTGGATGTTTGAATTGTGTGCGCTTTAACGTCTAGAAGAGAGCGAATCAGCTGAATTGGTGACGAAACCTATAGCAGCGCTGACATTTGTGACGGACTGTCTGGCTATCACGTGTACTAACGCTACAGCAGTGCTGTTTTTCTTTTTTGTCTGTTATGTGCGGTTGTGTGTACGATGGCCTTCATAGGTCTGCAGGTCTCACATGGAGCTGAACGGGATGATAGTCTGTTATGTACACGAGAAGAATGAAGAAATATGCAAAACATTTCCAAGCGATTATTGGATTAATTCCTGTTTAGGTTCAGGCAAATCTGGCACCAACCCCACCCCTCCCATCCCCGCCCTCAGACTCTCCCCTCTCTTCATTTTTCTCAGTCCCTGTAGCCTTGCTTCTTTTTCCTTTATCCCCACTGTTTTTCTTC
>NW_005187409.1:5269294-5274250 GCF_000239375.1 Pundamilia nyererei | reverse complement strand
TTCTGTCACTCTGTTTATCCTCTCCTCCCTCATTGCGCCCCCAGCCCCCCTGTCTTGTTTTAGGTAACACCACTCGTATCCACCTCAGTCGCCCACAAACCCACACTGTAGCAGCATACTGCTGTGAAGCCCTCCAGTGTCTTTTTTGTGAGGAAGCGTATTTGATTGGTTTCAAATGAGTGTGCGACTGTATTTACAGGTGTGTGTGTCTGTGTGTGTACATCTGCAAGTTCATGTGGCTGTGCATGTGTGTCAAAGCAGATGGTACAAGGTCGAACATGTGAGAAATGATTGGGGGCTGAGTGCATGATGCCATTAGAAATCATGGCTCTATCTGGAGAATAGTGTGAGATGGAGCTCACTTAGTCATGCTGATGGAATCGCCAAGGATGTAGTAGAAAGCTTTTAGCGTCTTTGTGTGCCACTTCTCTGCATTGGTGCCTTAGCGTGCCTATCTGGAAATATGCACCAATGTGTGTCTCAGTGTTTGAGCAAGAGCCTATGCTTTAATACCCATGCAGTGCCAATGCATCATGCATGTGTTGTGAAAGTATGTCACGTCAGCCTGTTGTAAAATATAGCAGATTATAAAAAGCTCATAAAATCACTCGCAGCCACTGCATGAGATATCATGTATTTGCACAATAAATGAAAAAATGAAAAGTGGGATGCTTTTAAAAGCTTTGGTGACAAAATACGTAGCAGACAGAGGGTTTATAAGCAACACTACTCATCCCTGAGCTTTTTTACAGCAAGTTACAAACGTATCCCTTTAATTTATTCATTAAAAATGGATGCCTCACTATTTTTCTACAAAATGAGAGCAGGGTTAAATTGCTTCATTGGATTCATTTTATTCTCACTTAAGGCAGCTGTAGTGGGATACTGATATTCAGTGCGTGCTGTCTGAATGAGCAATATGAGGGAATGATGTGGATTTACAATTACTTTCATTATATGGACATTATTTGTTTGTGTCTGCAAATGTTTATGTGCAGTTTGGCTTGTTTATTGCCTAAAATCAAGGACTCCAGATTCAGTACAGTTAATGTACTCATTCGCCGCCAACCAAACTGTGTTTTCTCTGTAAATTACACCGCAAACTTTACTCAGTCAATTTTGTTTTTCTTAACATGAAATAAGCGATGTTTGTGCTTGATCTGGGAACCTTAAATAATATCGTTGTATTGAGTGTTTAGAGTCCCTGGAACTAAATATTGTTTCAGTTGAGGTGTGGGTTATTGATTTTCCCAAGGGCCCACGTGAGAAACTATGATTGTTATGGAGGCTCATACCAATAAGCTGAACTCACCTCTATTAATTTCATGTGTTTATAAGCTTTCTAGTCAGCCTTACACAACAAACCCAGTTTCTCACGTGGGCCCTTGGAAAAATCAATCGCCCACCCCTGTTTTAGGGTATCTTTCCAAGAATGAAAATCCATCATAAATTCTACATTTTTCTATTATAAAAATTGTCCATTTCAAAACTTAGCACAAAGTATTTAGAGCTAATTTTTACCTCCCCCCCCACTGCTTTTTACTTATTTATTTTTACATTTTTACTAGTTACAAGGCTTAAAAACTGGAATTGAGGCACTTGAAGGCTTGTGCGTATTTTAGGGTAAAGCTGTAAGAAGCTGACAGCGTAGCAAAGCTTAGCCGAGACTTTGACACTTTTGACACTCAAGCAAAATCATTTTAACTAAGCAGCTGATAAACACAGCTTCTGGGTCTCTGTAGCTTCTGCCATATAAGCATATATATATATCTGTGTGTGTGTGTGTACTCGAAGGGTTTTTATCCAGAGAAGAACAAGTTTTGTGCATGCTGTGTCTCCTCTTTAAATAAGTGACCTTAATTTATTACTGTAGCTATATATATGTGTGTCTGTGTGTATAACTCTGCCGTAATGCACGTCAGATTATAAACGCATTAGTATTTATGTATTTTAGTCACATGGCTGGCAGCACTGCACCTCAACATAAGAGGATTCAATGTTTTATCAACAGTGGAAAGTCATCTGCTTCTGCTGATCTTATTTTCCACCGTTTCATTCCAACTTTTCATATAGCGCCACATTATATATGATGAGTCAGGGCTTTCTGGTATTAATCTGCAAAAATCTGTGGCACATGATCCCATTTATATGAGGAAAAGTGAAGGGCTCTGCTAGATGAAGTTGATGACAAATGCAGTTTATAAGAGTTATTATAAAAAATTACAGTTCAGTATCTCTTGGAACTCTCTAAAACTTTGAAGGATTAACGACACTGGACGATTTTAATTTTTATCAGTCAAATCATTAAATCACATGTGCCTGGAGTTTCCTGAAACTATTTTGGCTTCTGGCTCAGCAACAATGGACAAGACAAGACAGCATAACAGGAATATTTATGCGCAATCTAGAATGTCAGCATCCACTCCGCACACACAGATATATTGGAATTTGATATTTGGTGAACATGGGTTTACACACATTGAGTCTGTGACTGGTTTTTGTTTTGGTGGCTGTGCGCACACTCTTCCTTGTTGCACGTTCTGCTTCCATGATAAATCCTATGTGCTATTGTCTGGCTTCCAAGCAGGAATAGCGAGTCACAACTGGAGTGATATTTGGTTTGAACTAATGACACCAGTAGGAGATGACCGTCACGTCTTTAATGGCCTGAGGACAAAAGGGACCTCCAAGTCATCTCCAGACTAAAAATACCCGCGTTATCTGTGAGGTGAAACATCCAGGAGAGAATCAGCTTAGTTTGATGTTAGTTTTTATTCTGTAATTAATTCCATTTTTTGCATGTTTACATGTTTGCCATGTTATAGAAGTTATAAAAACCAAAAATGAGAGAAAGAAAATGGGAAATAGGTGCAGTGATTTCTGCAAATACACATGGAAAATGAAGACTTATAACCACCTTTGTTCTTCAACACAGTTTGAATTCTCTTAAGCAAATGTTTTTGTCAGTTCGTTAACCTCCTAAGGCCTGAACTCTTTCATGGCATGCATTTTTAATTTCTCTTTGCTATTTGGGCTGATTGGAACCTGATGAATGTAATAACAAAGAATTACCAGATTTTTTTTTTTTTGCCTGATTTTCGTTTCTGAGAAAAATGAGACCCACATATGAGGACATTCATTTTAAATTGCGATAAAACAGTGGCAGTATAAATTCCTCGTAAGTGGATATCAGGCTCTCGTAGAGCAAAATGTAGTATTTTGGTCTAGACGACCCAAAATGTGATGTCCACATATGTGGACGTCAGGTCCTACGAGGTTAAGTAGTCTTAAGAAAGAGTTCTTCAGGCTTCTTGAAAGATCTTTGGATCTTGGCTGTCGTTTGTTCTGTTCTTCATCAAGCTGATCCCACACTGCTTCAATATTATTGAGGTCACAGGTTGCAGCACCAAACCACAACAGAGCCTCCACTGTGTTTTATAGTTGGTTGGAGACACTCACCGTTATATCTCTTTCCTGATGTGATTTAAAGTTTTCAAATTTGGATTCAGGACTCCATAAGGCCTGTCGCCACTGATTTTCAGTCCAGTTCTTGTGTATTTCGTATTATACCTTCTTTAAGAATGGCTTCTTGACAGTCACACTTCCACTGAGACCATTTCTGATGAGGCTTCATTGAACAGTAAATGGATCAGCTGATGGGCCAGATGCATTTCTCATATTCTGTTCCAGACTTTTGCCGGATATTTTCCTTTTTCCTGAGTACATGACTTTCAGATACTGTTACAGGTGCTGTAGGCCAGTCATTTCTTTTGTCCTGCACTTGTTCAGTTTCCTTGAATTTTTATAGGGGCGCATTACACACCATGCAGAGAGATACCAAGTTTTCAGCTAAAACAGTAACTCCTTTGACTCTGATTGGCAGGCTATTTTATGATGCTAATAATGCCCTAGTGTTACCTGTACCCTTGGAAGTGGTCCTGAGGGTCATTAACCTACTGTTGATCATGCATGTTGTCAAAAGAGCCAAAGTGTAAAAAACAAAATAAAAACATGTAGGTCATTCCAGTCACCGGGGCCAACAGGTCAAACCTCTGTGAGGCATCATGACCCAACCCCAGTGTTTACATTTTGGAAGGAGAAGACAGATAGTTTGAGTGAGAAGACACAGAACAGAGGGAGCACGGAATCAAAGCCTAAGAGCTAAACTCTTAATGAGAGTAAAACAGAATCACCAGATAACCATAACAGTAAAACTAGAGAAACAGAACAAAAAAACATAATACAGAGAAAAAAAACAAAAGTCAAAACCCTGGGTCACTGACCCAGGACCGTGACAGTTATGTGCCGACCACCTCTAGTTGTTCTAGAACAGAAGAAGCCTCTTTGGTTCTGGACAAAGAAGTCCAGTTCCCTTTTTTTCAAGCTCTCAAGGCCATTCGCTGTAATCGTGTAAAGATTTTTTGCTTTCCATATACATGTTGGTGATGGCCACTTGTGGTCATGCATTCGTTATCGAGTGCTTTTCTTCTGTGGAAGAAACTTCAGTTTTGGCTTTAAGACAGATGGTTTCTTTCTTTTACTGCTGCAACCACTTGATGTGTAAAACACATCACTTCTCTTTTATCAGGGAGCTGGAGAATTCAAAGATACTGGGAATTTAGACAAACAAATGATAAAAACGGGATCCTGGCCATACACATAGCTACTTAGTCTATCTGTCATCTTTTTCTTTTAGCTGAAGACGCAGAGGAGATGCTTTTTATCCTTCCAGCACAAGGCTGCACATTGCAGTGGACTTAAGCAAACCCATTACAGTAATAAAGAAAAATGACTTTGCTGTGAAGGCCAGTCAGTCAGGAATCAGTTGGCTGAGTGCAAAATTATAAAATCTAAGAGAGAGGAACAAGTGAAATAAGGTCAGCAAGTGTTGATAAAGGAGTAATATTGGCAGGTTTTCTGATTAATTCTTTTGAAAAAGGCCCAACTGTTTTCATA